>NC_056523.1:195615195-195796071 GCF_019175285.1 Sceloporus undulatus
GACTTATGGAAGGGTCAATAGGTTATTACTGCTGATAAAGTTAATTTAAAAAGTGCCCACCTTCCTTTGTAAGTAAACAGCTCCCCATTTGAGTCCCGGTACCGGCAGCCTCTCTTCTCTCCGCGAGTGTGTGTGTGTGCGTGTGTGTGTGTGAGAGAGAGAGAGAGAGAGAGAGAGAGATCCTTCAGCCCTCCCTCGCAGCTGGAGCTAACAAGCAGCTACTGAGGGAAGGGAGAGGGATGCAGAGAGAGGGAGCATGCCCAAGCTTGGACCCCGTTTTGCAAGCCTTGGGTCTGGAAATGCTGGGGTTAAAGGCAAGTGTCCTCCTTTTCCCCCTGCAAGCCTTGAGTCTGGAAATGCTGGGGTTAAAAGCAAGTGTCCTTCTTTTCCCCCTGCAAGCCTTGAGTCTGGAAATGCTGATGCAAAGAGGGGTGTGTGTGTGTGTGTACACCCAGACTTGTTTCCCCATGCTGGTACTGTGACCCTTGAGAGAGGTTCAAAGAGGGAGATGTAGAGAGGGAAGTGGTGCTTTGTTTCCCCCTTTAGATCTTTTGTAACATGCCCTCGACTTATCCACGGGTCATATCAAAATCCATGATTTTGGCCTCAAAAACTGCCCTTGACTTATACATGAGGTTGACTTATACATGAGTATATACGGTGCTTATGTGTCCAAATGGACACTTAGTCCTGGCTTTTGGACACTCAGTGGAGACAAATGGTCATGTACAATTTAATCAAAAGTCAGTGTGGGGTAATGGTTCAAGTACTGAACTATGACTCTGGAAACCAGGGTTTGAATCCCTGTTTGGTCATGAAAACCCATGATGTTGGGCAAGTCACACTCTCTGAGCTTCAGAGGAAGGCAAAGGCAAACCCCTGCTGAACAAATACTGCCAAGAAAAGCCTGTGATAGGTTTGCTTTAGGGTCACCATAAATTACTTGAAGGCACCACAACAATAATTTTATCAATGAACCATGTGATTCCCACCCCTCTTTTAATGCCTTCCGTATGTTATTGCAAGCTAAAAACAAAAACACCCCCACAAAACACCCAAACGTATATCTTTTAGCATTCCAGATCAGTTGTGTCCCTCAACAGACCCATGCGCGCACACACACTTTTGGCTCTCCTTAGCATGCTGTCTGATGAAGAATTCTGGAAAAAACTGAAAGGCTCCACAATATTTTGAAAACTCAAAGGTTGCCTAAGGTATTTCCCCAGCATAGATTTCTACTCCCACCTCTTTTAAGCAACATGGCTACAGCCTCCAGAGCAAAACTGCAGATTAACGTGGTGTAGAATTAATGGAATTAGTAGAATTAGTAATTAGTGTAGGAAAAAAGTAAAGTACAAACAGAGAGAACCATGAGCAAAGATACTGTTACAGTACCCTTCTTTCATAGCATGAAACAGGTAGCCTAACCATTCAAAGATATGCCCAGTGTGGTTTTATTCCATTACACGTAAGAATGCCCTGTACTTAACTGCACACACTATAAGGGAAGGATTTTTCAAGCTTTTTGGCATAAGGTAATTTCTAATCACACTCTCTGTTACAAAACTGTTCAAGCCTTTTGGTACCAGCGCAGAAACTCAAGGGACAAGGAGATGTAAACAGCACAGTGTGGATTCACTCAGTACTTTGTTGCTGGCAAGATGGAACTTCACAGCCTGTTCTCTTGCTTTCGTGAGGTGGAGGTGGGAGGGAGAAGTGGTATGTGCACAACTATAAAAAGAGCAGAGAGCAGATGGGAAGTGGGGAGCAGCAGCTGTAGATTCTTCTACTGCTTCAAATGTTCTTCTGTGTTGCATTCTGGCAGCATGGCCAGGTGGATTAAACAACAGAATGATCCCCATAGCCCTACAGTTCTCTTCTCACAAACCTACAAACAAATAGTGTCTTCTTGAGGTCAGATGGTGGGGCTGAGAGAACAGGAAGGGAACAAAGGGTAATTAAGTAATATAAGAGTATGAGATCTGGATATGAGTGTGTTATCTTTCTTCTTTGTGTAAAGTGAAACTGTTTTCAACCCTAAGTGGGTTCCCTTTCACCCAGTAGGCTCCTGGTCTTTGTATGGTGACTGTGCACCTGGAGACAGACATAGGAAAAGAGTGAAGTCATGGAACTGCTCTTTCCAATGGATAGGCCTGTCTCCTGTACACTCTTTAAAAAGCCTGAGCTGTGCCCGTCCCACCTATCCCTACAGCCTTAAAAAATTGCAGCTCCCTCATCAGGTGGTTGTGGTGGTGAGAAACAAATATCCAGGACTGCTTGCTGTGCCATAAGTGGCAAATCTGAATTGCACCCTAGGCAGGTGAGGGCCCATTCACCTGGGAACTAGAAACAGTGTTGCAGTCATGGAAATGTTAACTTCTCTGATGGACAGAGAGAAAAGTATGGGGGAAAGCCCTCACTACAGACTGGTGTAATATCATAATGTCATGAACCAACATTGCAACAGAATTCTGGATCTAACCTTTCTGGCACTCAAGACATAACATGTTGGGGACCCATGGTCTGTTTAAAGAAAACACAAGTCTGAACTTGAGGAAATGGTGCAAGGTATGAGGATAAGAGCTAATGATGTCTTGTGGTTTTGAGCTGTTTGGTGTGATGATTTCATTTACTAGCTGCCTGTGGTCCAGGTGTGTGTGTATGTGCGAGAGTGCTCTACATCCTGCTGGAGGAATACACAACACCCCCATCCTCAACCTGAATTAAAGCCTACTGGTGGTTTTATTGTTTCAATTTTGCAAATAGATAAGTGTATGTAAGAGCAATTTTCTTCTCTTTCTTTCTCTCCTCCTCCTTCTTTTGCAAGGTATTGCTTAATAAATATTCCATGCTCAAGGGTGAGGATGCAAGTAGATTCTTCCTGGTTCCAAATTGTCAGACACTCTCTATACCCCATTGGGAGATCTGGAATGTATAGCCTTTGTCGATTGCCTCCATACTAAGCCACTGAAAGAGTCAAAATGAGCAGGAGTGTGTCCATAAAAATCTATTTTACACTGACTGCTCTTACCTGCGAGAAGAAGCGAAGGAAAAGTGGGCTGGTGTATTTGGGGAGAAGTTCCGAGGGCTGTCTAGGGGGCTGCTACCTGTGGACATGGCAGAGGGAGAAAAAGAACACACAAGACACATTGCTTCACAAGGCTGCTCACAGATCATGACCAAATGATACCTTTAACCCTGCCTCAAGGAGCCAGGATCTCCTTCTGGTAAGTGAACTTACTCAATAGAAAAATGTTGTTGCAGCAACTCTGACATGCCAAAAGGGTGAGAGGAGATATGGAATAGTGTATTAAGCAAGAAAACAGAAGTTGGATGGAGGCAAAGAAATAAGTTGTGGATGAGTAGGTCATGAAACAGGTGAAAAAGGAGAGTCCAGCCAAGCAAACAGATGGATAGAGAAGAATGGATTGGCCATCCAGTATCAAATGGCCAGCTAGATAGCTGATCAAAGGAAACAATGAGGAGATAGGCAGATGGACAGAAAATGGAATGGAAAAAAGGATGGCTGTGAAGATGATTCAACATTCACAATGTTAAATATATAAGGAGAGAATAAGAGACATATGGATGCACAGAGAGATGAAACAAAAAACAATCAGTGAGAAAATTATAGCTTAGATGGAGAGGCGGACAGGAAGATGGAAGAACCCTACAAGGCCAAAATTGGTTGCAAATCAGCCCAACAGTACTATTTGGGAGCTAATTTATGCTTGATGCTAAACACACAGTATAAATCCATCAGGATGGATATTGGGTGGATAGGCTGATGTGTATGATTTCTCTTTAGATTTGTGTGGATATCTTGCTGCACTTGTAGGTAAACAGATATACACACAAAGCTACCAGTCATGGAAAACAGCCCAACATGTTCAAACACTCTTGGCCAGTTCACGCAATGTGGAAGAACCCCATATTTCCAAAGAACAGAAAAATAGGTTAAACGAAGTCCTGGGTAGGATCCAAGGACATTTTATGCATCCTGGTCATGGACAGTAATTGCTAGGATCCAGAATGGTCTTTCTCAAAGTCAAGTCAAGTAGGCAACTTGTTTGACGAATGGACCACTGCCTTGACAGAGGCAAAAAGACAGAGTAAGGGCAAGGTGACTGGTTGTTTCTGTGGACCACATGCAGTGTTGGATGTTGGATTCAATCAAGGTGGCATTCTTCAAAGAATGATGGGACAGGTCAAGGGATTAACTCACCAATGTGACCTGGGAGTGGAGAGTGAGGCCGGGGCAGCGTCGGCGATGTACTTGTCAGGATCAGGCTCTTTCTGTTACTGGTTCGGCAGCTGTACAAAGGGTAGGAAAGAAGGAGAGGAAAGTAAGGCAGAACTAAAGCAGGGAGTACAAGAATAAAATATGTCAGATTAGGCTCCAGCTTCTGCCTCTGTGTGGTTGTCCTTGAAAGACTGCCATTCAGAAGTTTGGGCAAGCAGTTCTTTTTCCATGGCTGACTGTCCCAAACTGTAACATGTTTTCAACTCTTGAAGTCTCAGCTTAATCATGTAAGCCCCCTTTATAAAATATAAAACTGTGCTCCACTCAGAGCCTGGAAAAGTTACTTCTTTGGACCACAGCTTCCAGAATCCGCCAGCCAGCATGGTCAGAGGCCATACTATCTGAGGGAATATGGAAACTGCAGACCAAGCTTTACAACTTCTACTGACTCATACAATTGGTTTATCTAACTCACTAGTGCTTATCATGGGTGGAAGGTGTAAAGCAGGTGTCTTTCCCTGTCCTGTCATCTGAACAGAGATGCTGAGGCCTGAACTAGAAATCTTTGTCATTTAAATCATGTGCTGTATATAACGGAGCCAGGGGTCACTGTGGAATTAAGATGTCCAACTAGGGCAACAGTATCACAGATGGGAGCTTTTTAAAGATTGAAGATTTTTAAGGGTGAACCAAAAGGAATATACAGTGGGCCCTTGGTATCTGCTGTGGTTTGTTTCTAGGACCCCCGTGTATTCCAAAATCAATGGATGCTCAAGTCCCATTATATACAATGGCACAGTAAGTTGGTGTCCCTTTTATAAAAATGGCAAAATCAAGGTTTGCTTCTTGGATTATATATATATATTTAAAATATTTTCAAACCATGAGTGCTTGGAGAGAAAAAATTGTGGATATGGAGGGCTAACTCTATCTATGCACCCTCTGTCTGTCTGTCTGTCTCTGTCTATGTCTGTCTCTGTCTCTCTCTCTCTCACACACACACACACACACACCTCTTTCTCCCTCTGTCCCCATTCTCCTGCACCATCTCTAACTCTGGACAGACATTGAGAAGTCTTGGAGCCAGAGGCTCTTGACTATTCCTCTTTTCTCTGAAAGATGGCCAGAAGGAAAGCTTGCATTTAGTTTGCTGCCACTCATACAGAAATGAAAAATAAATTTGCTAGTAGGCAGACAACAACATTTAAAGAAATCCATCATAAATAGGTAACCTTTCCAGGTGTGATTTATAGCCTATCATTTCTCTCCCTAAAGCACTTCTGAGTAACTCCCACCTGAGACAGAAAGGACTCAGTAACATGAGCAGGAGTAGTTGAGGCACAACTACTCCTAAAATGAATTGGACTCGGTAATGAGTTATGGTACTACAAGTCACAACACAAATGAAACATATTGTCAGAGTCAGGTTCTTTCTGTTACTGGTTTGGCAGGTGTACAAAAATCAGGAAAGAAGGTGAGGAAAATAAGGCAAGGGAGTACAGGAATAAAGAGTATTGGACCAGATTGCAGCTCATGCCCTTGTGTGGTTTTCATAATTTCATAACTGAAGATGTTGAAAGAAGAAACCTCTGCTAGAGCAGTGCTTCTTAAGCTTGCTAACAGTGGGAAGAGGGACAGGTTAAGGCTTTTTTCCCCAGTGTGTCAGGAGCAACACCATATTTGTCCCCATTGATAACAAGTCTCTCTGTCTGCCTGTCTTTCTCGGAAGCTCACTACAACCAGCAGCTGATGGCTCATGGACCAGCACTGGTCTGCAGACCACCAGTTTAAGTAGCATTGTACTAGGCAAACTGAGGTATTGTGGAGTCAAAGGTTTTCATGGCCAGCATCCATAGTTTTTTGTGGGGTTTTCAGGCTATGTGGTCATGTTCTAGAGGAATTTCTTCCTGACGTTTTGCCAGCATCTGTGGCTGGCATCTTCAGAGAATGCTTGCCTGGAACCCAACTCTGTTTCAGGCAAGCATTCTCTGAAGATGCCAGCCACAGATGCTGGTGAAACGGCAGGAAGAGACACATCTAGAACATGAGGTAGTATTATTTAGACATGCACCTTGACACCTCTTTGGACCACTGATGTAGCTGGCTGATTTTTCTTTTTATTGTTGTTATTCTTCTCCTCCACCAACACCCCAACTAAGTACTCTGTATTTTCAAACAAGAGGGTGTAGGGTTAGTTTTGCACAGGGCTGGCTATCTGCCCTCCTCTTGCTATTAGAGCCTCAGATGGCACAGTAACTCAGAGACAGCCCTCTGTATCCATGACTTGAAAATATTCCAAAAATATAAATTCCAAAAAGCAAATCTCGATTTTGCCATTTTATACAAGGGACACCATTTTACTATGCTATTGTATTTAATGGGACCTGAGCATCAATGGACTTTGGTATTCACAAGGGGGCCTGGAACTAAACTCCAATGGACACCGAGGACCCACTGTACTGCCAACAATGGTATGATACAACAGCTTTAGTGTCTACTGCAGGTTGTGATTCAAGGCTCTGGCAGACTATGTATAATTTACGAGTATCCTGAGCAAAGAGATAGCACTTCAGAAGGACACAAATCCTCAAGGACTCTTCCCTGCTTCCCAAAATGTTCAATAAAAGGCCACATATATTGATAAAAAATAAGTACAGTAAAACCACACACCTTTCCATTGGCAGTGATGGGGGCACAAGGACCAGTTTCCTGGCTTGGGCTATATGAAATTATCAACATGGTTCCTGGTCTGAGGAAATGAAAAATTCTTATATGCACCTCTGTAGAGGCTATGAGGAAGGATAATTTTTAAACAAAGGGTTGTGTTAAATGGCTGAGTGCTGAGCTCCTACATCACTTGAGCATAGCATAAACATCCAGCAGTGGAGTTACATTACGCTGCACATATACTGAATACCAGCATAGTACAGCATATATGGATTAATGGCCAAAGCACATGACTGGCAACTGCAATGCACAATGTGCAAAGGCTATGAAAACAGGCAATGCACATTCATACACTACTCTGGATAATTTAAAGTATTACTGCATACTCAATCGTCTCATATATACAACTCTGCTAATGTTGCTCTCAGCTGGATATGCCTGTTGCGCATTGTCCAGAAAAATCACTCCGCATGTAAAGCACACCTTACACCTCTGTTTGTTGCTAACAAGATGCCAGCAAAGATATTTAGGCAAGGGCTTTCAAAATGTTACTGTTGGTGCTGATGTGATAAAATTAAATTTGTTAATCTTAAACTGATAAGGCATTTAAAAAAACAACTATTTCTTAGTTGATTATTTATTTAAAAATAATTATTTAGAATTTTGAAATGTCTCACTGCCCCCCTCAAAAAAGTAACAATAAAATAGCAAGAAACATTATTCAAAAGATTGTTGACATTTAGCAGCTAAAACAATGCATTTTTAAAAAAAATGTTGTTGAAATTTTTAAACATTGAGAGTTAATAAATTAACTTTAACAAATTGTTTTCAAGCTCTTTATTATCACCATCCAGAACTATATCAGTACTGTCCCATCTATGACATTGTGTGTGTGTATGTGCCTTCATGTCATCTGACAACTTATGGTGACACTATGAATTTCATAGGATTTTCTTAGGCAAGAATTACTCAGAGGTGGGTTTGTCAGTTCCTCACTCTGAAAAAACAACAACAACCCTACAGCACCTGGTATTCATTGGCAGTATCCCATCCAAGTCCTAACTAGGGCTGACCCTAGTTAGCCTCCAAGGTTAGGCAAGATACAGTACCTTTAGGATATGTAGGTCCTAGCCTAGTGACATTAGAGAGGTTAAAAAAAAAATCAATTCCAGTGGCATTTTAAAAGACAAACACATTTATGCTGCAAGAGCTTTTGTAGACGAGAACCAAGTAAGTAACCTGCATGTAAGTTAGGTAAAAGAGAAGAAAAAGAAATAACCAAATAACTTGACAAGGGCCCATGTTTCATAGCTTCTATGACAAAAATTGGCAATCTGGTGCCATATATACATTTTGGGCTACAACTCCTATCAGCTCCCACCAGCACCATCAATGTCAGCGATTACTGGAGTTGCAGTCCAGATATCTGAAGGCAAATGAAATGTCCTTTCCCTTAAAATGGTAGAATAAAGATGGCTAAGCATGTTCCCAAAGGGACTGAGGAGGAAGAGGGGAAGAAATGGAGCTGGTGAGGCAGGAGGCACAGGCAGATCTCAGGTTTTGGGGATCTATTTTATTTTTTACTAAAATCCACAGGTCCTCTATTCAGGGCCAGGTGTTAAAAAGGGTCAGAAATCAGCTGCAAAATGGTGGCTCAAGAGAGGGAGGCAGTTCTGTTGTGTGCTGCATGAACTGACCCACACAAGGAAGTACAATTCTACATACTGAGCTTGGAAGAAAAATAATTCAAAGTTAGTTCAAATTATATTGAATTGGTTAAAAATTTAAATCATTTTAAAATTCCTTATTTTAATTGTTAAAAAGTCAACAAATGGGAGGAGGTCAATGGCTGGGTGACACCAACCCTTGTAACACCACTGGTCATGGCCTACCCTAGTAAGATCTTCCAGCATATGAAGAGTTCGGAGTAGGCAGTACTTGTATTCCTGCATGGCAGAGAAGGAGGCTAGATAGAACTTGCAGTCCTTTCCAATTCTACGATTCTACTAAACTAAACTAAAATTATGTGGTGATGTTCGCCTAAATCTGGATACTTTTATGCACCGCTGATAATAAATTCCTATTGTATTATATTTGTATGATATGGATCTTTTTAGATGTATATTTTAACCTCTTTTGGAGTCTTGAGTCCCTTACTGGGGGAGGAACAGGAATAACAACACTCCTATCGACCACACTGACTAGGTGATTCAGAGAGCTGTAATATAAAATTACTTCCAAGCTCCAGAATGGAGGCAGAACCCCAGAAGATGACTTTATAACTAATGCTGCCTTTGAGTGGCTCCAGATGAGATTTTATCACCCCATTGCTCTGCCTCATTTACTGAATTACTTCCACTTGTTAGGATGAGGAATTACTGACTTAACTTCTAATTGCTAGCATGAGGAGCCTGGCAATGCCATTCAAATATTATGTGAGCTATCAGATTTGTTGCAGTGAAAACAAGAAACATTTTTGTAGCACCATAAGGAGTGAGATGTTTATTATAGCACTAGTTGAAAGTGCACCTGGAGCTGCCCACATCTGTACCTAATCGGATACAGATCTGGAGGTATGGGGTGGAGTGCTATCAGTATGCTGATATATTTCTCAGTGCCTTCAAATACAGCCTCAGCTAAGGAAAGTGTGTCTCCTCTGAATGAATACCTGGAGGAGGTAATGCGCTGGATGAGAAAAAACAAAAACAAACTGAAGCTGAATCCAGACAAGACAGAGGTACTTACTGTCAACCTGAGTTTGGAGGTGTGTCAATCAGCCCTGGATGGAGATACACCCCCCTTCCAAAAGACTGTGTTCATAGCTTGGGGATGCTTCTGGAACTGTTGCTCCAAATGACAGCTCAGCTAGATGTGATGGCCAGGACTGCCTACTATCAGCTTCGGCTGTTATACCAGATGGGCCCCTACTTAGAACTGAAGGACTTAAAAATGGTAGTGTATGCTCTGGTAACCTCAAGGCTGGACTTTTGTAAAGCGCTGTATATTAGGCTACCTCTGTACCAAGTTCAGAAACTTCAGTTAGTTCAAAACACTGCAGCCAGACTGGTTACTGGGACATCCAGGAGTCAACACATCACGCCAATATTAAAATCACTTTACTGGTTGCCAATTAGTTTCCGGTGCCTATAGCACTTCCAGCCCATTTCGACTATTTCGTACATTGGGACTTGGGTACATGTGCCACCTCAGAATTCCTTGACAGAAAATTTTAAGCTGGGCTTTCGCCTCCCCAACTCCCCATTTTTGAAGGCACGGAGGATATTCATAGCTCTGAGAGGAGTGGTCCACAATTCACTTTGCACATCCTCCTGAGCCATACTCAACAAATCATAATGGTTTCTTACAGCTGCATTAGAGGCAGTTCCTCTCAGTTTCCTCTCTCACACACCCCTTCAGCTCTACCTGTAACCTAGGCTGATTCTCATTCACATGCAGCTCCACAGAGAGTGTCCCCACAAGTCAGACTCAATCAGCCAAAGCCATACTGTTCAGTCTCTGGCTCTTTCAGTTCCCTGGCTGTTTTGGGAAGAACGACCCTATGATAGTGGACATTTCAGGCAATGCTAAGGTCACCGATTTGCAGATACCAATTTATATATACATAGATGCAAATCTAGAAATAATTACTATATTTTAAATGTGGATTCAATACACAAATGGTGAAGTGATGGTAATAAGGTGACCTGTGTGTCTGTTAGGGTTGTCAGTTTAGGATCATGCCAGGTCCTGAGATTTCAGGGCCAAAGCATGAGACCTAGGGACAATCTCTTGTAATGTCATAAGATGGTGTTTCAAGACCATCAAGCCTCTAATGATGCAATTAAGCACGATACATTAAGCATTAACCACAGTTGTACAAAATATGCCATTTAAATAAAAAACAACAAATCTAACAAATGAGAAAGACATACCCATGCACGCACACACGCACGCACCCACATCCACACCCAACTTTCACAACTGTGCTCTCACACTGAGATTCCTCCCATTCTCTTTGAGGCCTGGAGAAGAGGAATTAGGACCTGAGATTAAGCAACCCTAGTATCTGCTCAATCTGCTATAAAGGGATCAAAACTGTTGTTGGGAAATTTCTGAGCCCCCTTCTATCTCCTCTTATGGTTTCATAGATTTAAAACAGACTTGGGGGTGCTGGGAAACCCTTCAGAGAGAGGAAGGTGTCATCAAATAGGAGGCAGAACAAAGAGAGGACTCTCCCTACTGGCTCCTATTGCAAGACGGTATTGTTGAAAGAACAATGACTTTTGTATTGGTTTACCTGCCTTCCGATATGCCACCAACCTCTACTGTGTTCCCCAAGTCCTCTGGCAAGCACACACAGGTTTGGAGGACAGGCAGAAACTTTCTCATTTGTTCTGCCTACATCAATCTCCCTTAAGATC
Source organism: Sceloporus undulatus (assembly GCF_019175285.1). Lineage (NCBI taxonomy): Eukaryota > Metazoa > Chordata > Lepidosauria > Squamata > Phrynosomatidae > Sceloporus > Sceloporus undulatus. The sequence goes on from NC_056523.1 coordinate 195,626,527, forward strand.
ACCTTAAATACTACCCAAAGCAAACATCTCAAACAACATTCAGACCCATTATTCCGGCATCATTTTTAATATCTTTGCCTAAGGAATCCAATGAACATTGAAAGCCAGCATAATGCTTTTTGTCTCTTTGGATTGTCCTAATAAAGGTGTCATCATGATGTACATTTTGAATTTTGCTGTATTTTGCTGCATGGCCAACCTATCCACGCCTGGATATTTTTGGATTTGTTCTGGAGGGAGGACAAAAGGTAAGAAACAATGAAATAACCCTGCGCTTCTCTTTCCTTTTATCCAAACATCACTGCAAGTGAGAAGGTTACTCCCACTTCCCATCCTCCACTAAAGATGATAATTTAGGAGAAAAAGAGATTTGCATGCCAGGATTGGCTACTATTACTAAATAGGCTTGTGGAGACCTGATGAACATCTGTTCCCAATAAATGAAACTGTGGGCACAATTTGGGATTGGTACATATGACTACTACCCTTCAAAGGACTGAATGATTTCAATCGACTGGAGCTGAAGACTGGAGAGCCCTTACAGCACAACTAGAACAAAGATGCACAAAGACACCTTTGCCCACGGCCTTTCATTTCACACTACATGGCACAATCCTGGCCGTCACAGTTTTACTCACAACTAGTAACTAAGGGGGCTATTTTTGGATTTGATGAAGGACAACAAAATTAGAGACAAGTTGGTGTGGCCTGTGGAACAATCTGTCGGAAAGGTATCTTGGGCAAGGCTCACTGTCCTTGTAAATCTCATTCATTTTAACAAGGGCTGTACAGGGGACCTTACCAAGGATTATATTTTAGATGTCTTGGGTCAGCTCTTAAGCTGCTTCTCTAAACCTAAAAATATTACTTTTCTGTTTATCACCTTTTCTCTGCACAGAGACCCTCAGATAGCACTTGTGTCTTTATGAGTTGCAGGCAATGTATATAAGAAAGACTTCCCCCAGGAACGAAGATTCTGTAAAATTTGAAACCTTCCTTGAGGCACCTTCAGTTACCTAGATGTGCCTATGTTTGGCATCACCACCCTCAACATCATGTGTATTTGTATGCTAATTTTCCATGGTAGAAACCATGATCAAAACAGCTTACAGTAACATGGGAAAACAAGTTACATAACACAAAGCAGTGACATTCTCAAATAACTTCCATTTTTTAATATTGTGTTTATTGTTGTTATTCTTTTGAACTTAAATAGAGTATTTTATGAATCAAATACAAATGTATGTTCCCTTCAAATACAGATTAATCTTTTCTTCAAAGAACAAGTAACAAATAACAATAATTATAACTAAAAGAATAAGGAAAAAAGGAAAAAAGAATCACTACCATATAGTTTATGACACTAAACAGAATGCTTATCATTATTAACTTTACCTCTATTGTGTTAGTCTCTACCCAATCCATAGTACATATTAGATTAGCTCAAAACAAAGTATATAGAGAGATTATTTTCATTCTTTTTTTATAATACTTAAAAATTATAAGATAACTCTTCCCATAAATCCTTTTGTTGCTAGGGTAAACTACACTTCAAAATTTTAATACAGTGGGCCCGGGGTTGATTCCAGGACCCCCGTCAATACCAAAATCCATGGTTGCTCAAGCCCCATTAAATAAAATGGCATAGTACAATGGTGTCCTTTATATAAAATGGCAAAATCAAGGTTTGCTTTTTGGTTTTGTTTTCTTTTTGTTCTTGAATATTTTCAAGCCTTGGATGGTTGATATCTGTGGATGCAGAATCTGTGGATGCAAGGGACTGGTTGTAATCATACAATATGTTGTATTGCATTTGTTGCTTTTTGGTGGATAAATTTGTAAGCTCCCTTGCTGGTGACCACAGCATCTGGTGTTAACTTGCAACATGAATGAGCCATCTCAGTTCAAACACATAGGAAGAATGATATCATGGCAGATTCTTTGTGATGTAGTAATGCTGATATTACCTCTGAGCATCAGAAAGAACCACAATGGTTTACACACAGTGAAGGCAATGTCCAAATTAAGTCCTTAATGGCTTTGGACTATAAGCAGAAGACCATGATTTTAATATATTTATTCACTTAAAGCAAAAGAAAAAAAATCCTGCCCAAAAGTAGCACATCAGAATGCAGGGTTTAGTGTATAGTGTATTTTTATTTTGTTTCTAACATGAAGAATCTTCAAAAATATGACACAGTCAGCATTCACTTCTGATTGTGTCAGATAGCAGTAAATATACACGTATCCTCTTCCCCCTGTGTAGAACAAAGGCCAGACAGGTGGGCCGAGGTGATTCCTGCCATAACTGTAAGTCTTTATTTACAGGCTGGCAAACACAGACATGAATCATTGTTTGATCTCTCATCACTCCCTGACTCACAGCGGATTCTACTAGGAAAGAAGCGTTGTGCTTGAGGTGACATAGATGGTTCATCTTAGGTGTTTGATGTCTGATGGTTCATTCATACATGCAAATTGCCACAAAAAGAACTGTATTTGGGAACCAAGCAACACTCAGTGAAGCAAAGGGGCAATGGCGGGATGGTAAAAACTGAAGTGCAGGTCCTCATCGTGCCCCAGTTGTCTTGATCCATAGCAACAAACTAATTGTGGCAGCTGCCGTCTGTCATCTGTACTATGATTGGGTATTTGGGGACAAGCTAATGGGTTATGAATGCCATTCAAGACTGAGCATGAACACACTAAAGACATGGCATGCATTTCCCCCAGTTCCAGCTGTTGTGAAGCTTGGAGCTAAGCTCAGAAGGAACAAAGTCCCTGAGGGTCTGGAGGTGACAGATTACACCATTGTCCCTGGTCATCAAAAAAAATCCCAGTGCATCAACCCCACAAGCCCTGTGGCACTATCCTGCTACTGGGGAGAAATTAAATAGGACTCTAGCCTGGACCTTGAGGCTCACCTGTTGGCAAGTGAAAACCATAACCATGCTTAAGCCAACCTGTCTCTATGCCCAGATTGCATCTACCCAGTGGTTCCTAAAGCAAAGCTAAGTTACAGTAAAATTACATGATTTTCCTTTGACCTGTTGCATTCAAAATCAAAATGCAGGCTTACTCAGATGATTTTTACATTGTGAATTTTGAATGATGAATTTTAAATGTGAATTGTTTTAATATGTGTATATCTTGTCCTTTTAAACTGATGTGTATTTTAATTGATATGTTTTCATTAATATGGTGTGTCTGTTAATTGTTGTTCCCTACCTTGATCCATGGGGAGATGTGAGTAATACATACATTTATTATCATCATTATTATTATTGCCACTCATCAGCAGCACATTCACAATTGCTGAAACGAATAAGGGTTTTTCTCATACACACGCCACATACCCACACACTCCTCAATGACACCTATTTATAAACTGTAAAAATGAAAACAAAAATGCCTTTTAGATATCTTCACTGAATGCTACAAAGTAGTGGACAGCATCAAACAACTAACTTTTGTTAATATCTATGCCCCAACTGGATAGGCATTCAATTCCATTCTTTCTACATATAACACAGCTAATGATTTATTTTCAAACTCTTAAATATCATGTAAGATGCCACATATAGAAGTGCATTAACATAATGTGAAAACTTTTTAAAAACTGAAATAAACATGTAGGAAGGTAAGTTCTTTTTAAATGAATCTTCTTCATGCATACTTAGAATTGAAATTAATTAAATTAATTAAAAAATAAAAATGTAAAATAAATATAAATTAATGCTTGTTAATCACATAGCACGTTTATAGGTTTGCAACTAATCTGCCCAGACAGAGAATGGTACTTGAATCTGGATCTCTGTGACCCAAATCCAATTTTATTTCATGGACTACATTTGTAAGTAAAGGTTTATTTAATGTAACAGCTGAAAGTGAAAACCAAACAAAAAAGAAACAAAGATCATAGAATCATAGAATCATTAATATTAGCCATTTCAACATCTTAAAGGCACCCGATGCCATCTGATCTCGGAAAGAAAGCTGGGTCAGCTCTGGTTAATATTTGGATGGGAAACTACTAACAAATACTAGGTGATGTAGACTACATTTCAGAGTAAGGAAAAGGCAAAAACATATCTGATTATTCCTCACCTAAGAAAACCCTAGGAGATTCATGGTGTTGGTATAAATTGACAGGTGGTTTGCACACGGCTAGAAACACACACATGGTTTCTAGCAAGGACTAACAGGGTGCTCAAACACAGGCAAGGTCAAATGCTATAGATCCAGGCCAGGGCATTTTGCTTCCTGTGGCAGAGCAGCAAATGGTGTTCCTAACCAAGTGAAGTCATAAAATATGCAAACTCAATCAGGTTGTTTTGGCACATCCATGTATGGATATAAGAACTTACCTTCTTACACATCCATAAGCCTCACTCCCCTCCCCAACACAAATACAGTCGTGTGAAATGTAATGATAATTTCGTCCCCTTTCATGACACAAAAAATCTGCTTCTTGGCTGCCCAAGACTTCATGTCTGAGGTATAGGGTTGGCAGAGTGAAAACAGGAGAGAGGGCTCCGGTACCTTTAATAGTTGTGCAGAAGTGGGAATTCCAGCAGGTATTGCTTGTTATCTGGTTACATGACAAGCAACACCTGCTGAAATTCCCTCTTCTAACACCCATTAAAAGGAAAGGCAATCCCTCCAGTTTTCAATCTGGCAACCATAGGCACAGCTTTATTACTATTGTTTATTTACAGTAGCCCCTCGATATCTGCTGGAGTTTGGTTCTAAGACCCCCTGTGAATACCAAAATCCATGGATGTCCAAGCTCCATTAAATGCAGTGGATCGTAAAATGGTGTCCTTTATATAAAATGGCAAGATCATGGTTTGTATTTTGAAATTTATGTACTGTATATTAAAAATATTTTCAAGCCATAGATGCTTGAATTTGGGGATAAAGAATGCATGGATAAGAAGAGCCAATGGTATTACTGTTTTCCACTCTGTATCTGACGATCTCAGGGCAGCATGTGATAAAATGAATTTAGAACAATTTAAAATAATAAGAATAATTTTTAGAAGACTAAAATCATGTTAAATCATTTTAACACTTAAAACAAGACCATCTAAAACAAGACAAAACAGTTTTAAATAATGTATACTATAACGCATTTGATGATCAATTAGGCCCCAAATGCTTTGATAAAGAGCCATGTTTTGTCATGGCACCAGAGTGACACCAGCATTGCCAATCAGGTCTGTAAGGGGAAAATAATCCATAATTGGGATCCCACAGTAGAGAAGACCTTGGTCTGCCTCTCAGAGGTTTAAGATGATTGTGTCAGAAGAGCATAAAGGTCAAACCTTGACCTGTGTTAGAACTACACTCAACACAACAAGAGAAGCCATGTTCTTCTCTTCGTCTGTCAACCCTTGTGCTATGCACATAGAAAGTGCTGACAGTGAGAGGATCCATTTTTAACATTAGAAAGGGACATGAGCATTACAGGAAGGTAGCCCCACCACCTCCTCTGCCTTTGTCTCACTTCACAGCAATGCTTCAATAAGGTTTTCACCTCACCTTGACCAACACTGTCTATAAGCATAAGGCTTGGAGAAAATGCCTAAGGTGATAAAATACATGTACACCTATGCATTCCTTTCTGTGTCTTCACTTATGCATTCCTTTTGGTATTAAAATAAAACCCAACCTCACACCTCCCGTGGTATATTAACGTGGCAGACACACCATCAAAATGTGGCTACCCAAAAGAGACTCCTGAGTCTTTCCTCTCAAAGCATTTCCCCCCTTTAACAAAGGGCACCAGATCTTTCTTCCAATATGTTGAAAATCTATGTCAAGTACAATAGGCCCTTGGCATCCACTAAAGTTTGGTTCCAAGATGCCCGTGCATATCAACATCTGTGGATGCTCAAGTCCCATTATACACAACAGCAGAGTAAAATGGTGCCCCTTATATAAAATGGCAAAACCAATATTTGCTTCTTGGAATTTATATATTTTAAGAATATTTCCAAACAGTGGATGCCTGAATCCGTGGATAAAGAACTTGCAGATAAGGAGGGCTGACTGTATTCATAAATAAGTGGGATCTGTTTTCTGGAAGGGGCCAAATCCCTAACACACATATACAACAACAACAACAACAACAACAACAATAAATGCACACATGTCACTGCTCAGCTTTGAAGTCCCCCTTTATGACCTTGGGCCAGTCGCTTATCTGGCAGCTTATCCTCCCACACAAAGCTATTGGGGAATAAAATGGGATGATTCTCATATGTTCTGCCCAGAACTCTCTAGAAAAAGAGAGACATTAAAAAATGGAAAATAAATAACTCTATCAGTCAATCTGTGAATATGAAACCTTTTTCTGTAAGGTTATTCTTAAAGGTTTGAGAACACGTCTTTCCAATAGGTGGTGCAATAGGGCAGAACATGTCCCTCTGGCTCCTCGCTTTACAGCTCAAAAATTGTCCTTATTTTGCTAGGAATATGAGTTTAAGATTCTTTTAGCAATTTGGTCTTTGGACAGAGCTTGCTGTAAACATATACACGTCAGGCTGTCTTCTAGTGTTGCAATTCAACACAAGGAATTAGGGTGAGCCACCTACCCAATGGTCTGAATGCACCATTGATCTATTACGACAACACACACTGCGCCTTCTACATCAATGGTGAACACACACTCCTTTTTGCCTAGATACATGTCCCCTATAGGTCCTTCTCTCCAGCTCATCCTTCTATGGACTTAAGAGTCTCAACTCCTTCCTTCAAATAACCACCATGCACTGTGGACTGGATAGAGACAAACGTTGCTGTTCGACACACAGCTAACCCAAACATCCATATGGGGAGGAAAATCCACTTCTGGTAAATTAACAAAGAAGGGAGAATTAAATTTAACTGTCAGCTCTACCACCAATTTTGGCTTTAGTTATATGCAAATCTGAAAGCAGAGCCCTGCAGCTGCATCACACAGCCATCCAGGAAGAAAAAAATGCAAAGACCAGCATGCATTCATGTATTATGGGAATGGAAGGCATTTGTGAGGGAGAGCTGAATAACAGCGCAAATATGACTGTTACACATATCGTTATCAAATGGCAAAAGAAAGTGTTATTGTTTTTAACACAATGATCTTAGAAGACTTTGTCATACATTTGCTTTCAGAGCTAAGCACATTTCAAATCCCCAGGGGCCAGCCTTGAGCACTAGGTACACTGAGGCTTGATGAAAACTCACAACCATGATCATCACCAAGAAAATGAAACACAATGCCAGAATGGCAATGTCTTCCTCTCCCATTTACCCCTCATCGTATCCTTCCAACCACAGTCATTCACTCAATCCAAGCCCAAATCTCCATCATTTCAGACTAATACAGGGGGCCCTTGGTATCTGCCATGGACCCCCCGCTGACACAAAAACCCATGGATGATCAACCCATTATATACATTGGCATAGTAAGATGGTGTTCCTTATATAAAATGGCAAAGTCAATGTTTGCTTTTTGGAATTTATGTACAGTATTTTTAAAATATTGCCAAACCATGGACGCTTGAATCTGTGGATAAAATATCAGTGGATACAGAGGGCTGAATGTTTGTGTGTGCTCCCCCACAACACACCCACCATCCACCACCCTACATTTTTGGCTCTGCATCTTCCTTCTTTCCACCAAGGCTTGGCTCCTTCCCCATCCATCACCGTTGGCTCACTGTGTCTGCTTCCATCTAACCTTTCTCTCTCCCATCTCAGTCTCAGCACATTCCCATCTGTTTGTCCTTGATTCTGTAAGTGCAGCAGCCACAAGCTTATCAAAGAAGATCAGGTGAGTCACAAGAAAGCTGGGGATGAGCATCCACAGAGAGTCTCAAACCAGAATATCACTAGGCAGAGGGACAGATGGATGGACCAACAGGGGAGGGTGGGGAGAGACAGAACATTTATCCATAGGCAGCATTGCCAATTCATATACATTCGTGTGGCTGGCAGTTACCATGGCACCCTACACTTTGTGAATCTTCCTCCCCCTCCTCCTCCCAACTGCGCCACAAGCCCACCACAGCCACTGCAAACCCCCCTCCTCAGGAGCCACTTCCCCAGGGATGCTTTCAGCTGCCTGGTCATGATGAGAGAGGCATGAGGATGAGGGGGGGGGGAGGAAGGAGAGAAGGAAGAAAGGAGGAGGCTCACACCCAATCCTGCAGACATAAAACACCTTGAGCTCTTTCTTCACACCTATTCCTGGGATGAAGGCAGCAGCTTGGATGAACAGATGTGTTTGTGTGGGCAAGGGATACAGGAGACAGAGGAGGAATAAGAAGGGGGGACAAGAAGGGAGGAAGGGAGATGGAGGTCAGGTAGGGAAATAAGTGATGAAGGAAGAGATGAGGATGGAGGAATGGAAGCAGAAAGGGAAAGCAGGGAGGGGCTGTAAGATGGATGGAGAAGGAAAAGAAGATGGAGGAATGGAGGCTGAAAGCTTCCTTTCTCTGTACCTTTTTGTGCGGCGAAACATGCTGCTGTCAAGGAAATCAGGCATAGAGAAATTGGAGAGCGCTGTCCATAGGGACTCAGACATCATCCCCCAGGGGGATCATGATGGTAAGCCTGGAGGGGTGTATGTGTGGGGTATTATGCTCCTGCTGCAGGCCCTCCTCTGCCACCCCACTGAAGCAAAAATAAAGAAAATAGAGGGGGAAGGGGAAAGGTCTGTGGTGAGGCTTCTTCCCCTTTGAAGAAGGAAGGAGGACTGAAATGGAGGGGAAGAGACGGAGGGCAGGGAGAGGAGGGGGAGGTGTGAGGGGGCGGCGCTGTACCAGTGCTAGTGTGTGCATGAGCGCACGCTGGAAGTGGCTCTGCATCGGGTGTGGACTGGGTGTATGATACACTGGCAGTGTGCAGCTAACAGCACAATGTGGGTGCATCCTGGTGCATTATTCTTCACATTGACAGGCACACATACAAACAGAGAGCTTTGTGCAAGGGTTTCAGTCCCTTCTGGACAAATCCCAACTGGGCAACCCAATGTGCCCACCATTCTGAGCTGTGTAAATGCCACACAGGCATATCCAGGGGCATCGCTAGATCTCCATGCCCATGTCGGCCGTTTGTATGCCAAGCCATCAGCTAGCTACAAGATGGCATGGTACCAAAGGCTGGGAGAGGCAAAGGCACACAATGCGTTGCTCCACTTTTTGATTTCAATGCAGGCCCTGGTCTGAAGCTGATTTAACCAGCCCGTAGCAGCTAAATGACGCATAGTGAATGGTGAATTTGGGTAACGGTGTACATGGCTCAGTATGTGGTGCTTTTTGATCAACGCAAGCTGATGTGTTGTAAAGACAATAAAAATGTTCCCAGTAGCATTTAAGAAAATTGTCTGGAGAAAAGTATTAAGTCTGTAAACATGATCACAGCAGCCAGCTCTGAGGCTGGCTGCTTTCCCCTGACACTGCCCACTAGCGCTGGTGACATGGAGTGGCTTAGTAACTGAATTATAAGTATGGAAACCTCAGGTTCAAATCTTGCCTCTATGGTGATTTCAAACCTTTCTCAGCCAAAACTCTCTTTACAAGTGGAAATTTAGAACATCAACGCCACTTAAAGAGTGACTGTATTTCTGAATTGTTTTTAAACATTCTTAAAGGGCTTTCAAAGAAGTAGCAGTATTAGTCTCTTGCAGAATAAAAAGAAGGAAAGAAGGTGGGGGGACTAAATGTGGCTGCACTCAGTACTCAAAGATACAGCAGTGTTAGTTTGTAGAATCATTATGCAGAGAGATCTTGTAGCCCCTTTGAACCTAACTGAAAGAAAGAAATTGGCAGCATGAGCTTTTGTAGAATTATGTCTACTTCCTCAAATGCATTTACTCAGTACTGCATCTGAAGAAATTGGGTTATATCCACAAAAGCTCATGGAAGAATAAATACCAGTTAGCCATAAAAGTGCTGCCACATTTATTTTTCTCTCTCCCTCCTCCTTCCTCCTTCTTAAAGAGCTGAGTTTTATTGTCATATGGCAAACAAGTCCTGCCCACAAGAGACAGGGCAATTCTCTAGGCAACCCTAAATCTTCTAAATGTGTTCATCAGCATGCACAACAGCAATTTCTGCTGAGTGAGAGGAAATAGCCACCACAAGTGACACCCAAAAATGCATTATTCTTCAGCCATGGCCCATGACAGTTGCTCTACATCAGTTGGGCTGGTTCATCTTTGTACCAGGGCCCATTCACACTACAGAATCACAGCACTATCATTTCATTTTAACTGCCATGGCAATGTTCCATGGAATCCTGGAATTGGCAGATTAGCCCGAGTTGCTCTGGTGTTTTCAACCAAATTGCAAATTCCAGCATTCATCCTTCATTCTTCACTCTAATCCCAACCTAACCCTGGTCAGAGTACACTATCCCTGTTCCCATTGCCAAACATTACAAAAGGTGAACAGGTGAGTGGATTCATCTTCAACCTGGTGGGTGGGTGTCGTTTGCTTTTGTATAACCCCCTGCTTTGCTTTAATGAGACTGCTCTTCCCCCCCCCCTGGAAAAAAATCCAATGAGTGATGTAAAGAGATGCAACTGGTAGAGATAAGAGAATTGCGAACCCTGGGTGACAGCATGGTAGAGAAAGATGAGTAACCAACAGCACAGCTGAAGCCTGTAAATAGCTTTTTTTTACCTTGGCAATCAAGGGAGCAATTCAGATTTTCAGCAGAGAGTGGTGTGTGTGATACAGTCTCCCACACAACAGGTAGTACTTCAGAATACACATAGGTGGGTGCATAGCAAACCCCCATGTCCAAACCTCCATGCCAATGGAAAGCTGACATCGTAAGTTGGGATATTAAGACTGCAGGGCTAAATGAAGTCCTCTTTGGGGATGCCAGCCTGGCCCTGTGAAGTACCCTAGTCCCCTTTCCCATGACAGCATTATTCAATAGTTTTCCAGTTGTTGTACAGATGTTTTGCCCCCATTCTAAAAGGTCAAACTCTGGGGTTATTCACACTATGAAAATAATCCAGGATGCATCCGGGACCGGGTTAAATCTTTGTTGTTCACGCACATTCTGAATGCACTCAATTACATTTGGGGGAGCTGCCAAAAACCCCACTTAATCAGAGATAATCGATATTGGGGTTTCCCCCGAGTTTTAAAAAAAGATTGCATTGTCGGTAGTGTGACTAACCAATGCAAATAGACCAGAACAGGCCTGGGATAAAATGATGCATACCAAAAAAAGGGGTTCCGAATGCATTCACATCGTCTGGTTCATCTTTATTTGAATGCTTGCACATGTGAGCAACCAAAGTCGCAGAGGTGTGTATCAATGTGTATCGATGCAGTTCCATAGTGTGAATAACAAACCTGGAATGTGTGAGTGAGATTATTTGCATCGTCACGCTAAAAACAATGATGTGTAAATGACCCCTTCCTCATGTAAGGATTAATTCTTGTTATTTAATAGCTTTAAGCTACAAAGTGCTGGCATTTTTAGTCATATGCTTTTTCTTCTCCCCATCCCCAGAAAGCTGTTAACCCAGAACAACTCTGAAACTGAATTTGGCCCTGAGATGGAAAGAGATTGCCCAGCCTTAGTTGATATGTTGATGAAAAGCTTTCTTTTTCCTTCTTAACAGTACTTTTTCAGTTCAGAGTGAGGCTTGTTAAGTTCAAAAGGGACTATTCCAAGGCTACAATCCAACACTCCCTCAGCATAATGTAAATATCCACATGCAGAGATATATTACGCAAGCAAGCCCCATGCAAAACAGCATCATTTTTCAACACATGTCCGTGACTGGGTGCCATTGCGGTGCACAACAATACAAAGTATACATTTCACAACTGCAATGCACAATATAACATGCATAGCCATGACACAAAGTATCGTTGGGATGCACAACTGCCATGTACAATATAGGATCCACAACCACAGTGCAAAGTACAGAATGTAAAACCACAATGCAAAGTATAGTATATACAATCACAATGTTAGGTATAGGATGTGCAACACAATGCACAACCACAAAATAAAATGTATTATTATTATTATTAAGCTTTATTTATAAAGCGATGTAAATTTACACAGCGCTGTACATACAATCTTTTTAATTGGACGGTTCCCTGCCCTCAGGCTTACAATCTAAAAGATTAGAATATGCATACAGCAAAGGCAAGGTATAGTGGAACATGTTATCCATGCAACTCCACATCCTACGATATCAGCAGAATACGCCTGTTGCGTAAGGATGACTTTTTGGTCCTGCTTCTGCAGCCTGACTTACACATGTCTATGTCTCTAATACAGGGATCGGCAACCCCCGGCCTGCGGGCCACATCTGGCCCGGCGAGGCTTTGAGACCGGCCCGGTCCTGCCGCCGATTGCCAAAGGCCCCGCGCTGGTGGCAATCAGTGGCAGGACCGGGTCTCTCGCGTGGGGCCTTGGGCCTCTTGCACAAGCGGCCCTCAGCCGGCGGACAGGCAGGGCCAAGGAGCCTTGCTTCAGTGGCGGGCAGGGCCAAGGAGCCTCGCTTCAGTGGGCGGGCAGGGCCAAGGATCCCCGCTTCAGTGAGGCTCCTTTGCCCTGCCTGTTCCCCTCCAGGCAAGGCAGGAAGGGGTGGGGGTCCTCCTCCTCCTTCCCTCCCTTCCCGCGGTTGCCAGACAGCCACGGGCAGGGAAGAAAGGGGGTGGGGGAAGAGGAGGAGGAAGAGGAGGAGGAGGAGGAGGGAGGGAAGGAGGGAGGAAGGAAGGAAGGAAGGAGGAGGAGGAGGGAGGGAGAGGAGGAGGAAGGAGGAGGAGGAAGAAGGAGAAGGGAGGAAGGAAGGAGCAGGAGGAGGAGGATGAAGAAGAAGAGTAGCAGGAGGAGGAGGAGGAGGAGGATTTCCATTCCATTTCTACAGGTCTGCTTTGTTTTAACAATGATAGTGGTTGTGGTGATGATGATGATGATATATCAGTTTCTGAGACATGCACTCACTCTTTCTGAAGGTGAGACAGTGTGACTTTCCAAAGTGCATTTCTGTGTATTTTCGGTGCTTTTAATGCTAAAAGGTCTGCTTTAACAATGATAGTGATGATGATGATGGTGATGGTGATACTGATATCATCCAGCTTCTGAGGCCCAAATGTCCTCCATTTTGATCATGCCTAACAAACATGCATTTATATTAACTTTTTTTAAAAATCAAATTTTTTCGCATGTCCTTCATTTTAAAAAAATCTGTCCTACATTTGAAAATGTCCTATATTATTTAATTATTTATTTTTTTGCTTCAGCCCCCCCAGTTGTCTGAAAGACAGCAACCTGGCCCCCGGCTCAAAAAGGTTGCCTACCCCTGCTCTAATAGGATGTTAGCTATAAAGTTGCAGCTTTAGTTTTCAGCACATTGATTGTAATGCTACAAGGAGTCTCTCAAGAAACAATTCAGTGTCTGAGACCTCAAAATGGACCCTAGCTTCTTCCAAGCACAACAGACACAAATGTTTGAGTTTACTCTCCCTGATACATCTATCCATAATATGGCAGTAGATTTCACAGTGGTTTGAGTGTTGGACGACTCTGGAAACCATGATTCGGTTCCCAGCCTGGCCAGGAAACCCACTGGGTGGTCTTGGGTAAGTGACACACTCTTGGCCTGAGGGGAAGGCAATAGCAAACCTCTGAACAAATCTTGCTAAGAAAACCCCATGATAGGTTTGCCTTAGAGTTGCCATAAGTCAGAAATGACTTGAAGGCACATAGCAGCAGCAAAAACAACAACAAGAACAGCAGCAGCAGCAGCAACAAGTTAGATCAAAAGCCAGAACGAAACCTATGAATGAACACCATCAAGATTTGGATTGCTGTAGAATGCAGTGACTACAACCATATACACTGATACTTATGCATATTAAATCTCTAGTAGTGTAAACTGCTCCACACAATAAAAACATTGCAATAAAACAATAATATCTCGTACATGTTAAGCTTTGTGAGCGAAGAATAAGGGTTGACATGATTGCACTCACTAAATATTTCAAGGGCTGTCACAGAGAGAAGACAGGCCTCTTCTCTGCTGCCTCAGAGAGTAGGACCAGGTCTAATGGTTTGAAGTTACAGGACAGTAGATTTCAACTGAACATTAAAAGGAGCTTCTCAACATTAAGAGCAAAGGAACCAAGTAGGGAAATCATTATTCTGGAATCTTATATGATAATGTTTCACACGTTAGTGAGATTAGGTCTGACCTGTCCATCTTCTCCTGAACTGTACTGCCAGCCTATGCAAGAGAGGTACCATCAATCTGTTAACCAGCATTACTGAATACAATAACCAAAGGTTTGTTACAACTGAGAGATGTGATCAGAAACCTGCGAAGGAGGGGAAACTGGGGGCCTTTTTTGTGATTTTTTATTCACAAGAAAAACCCACTCTTGGAAAAACAATAAGGGAACACCTCTGATTCCCCTTATAATCAAGAGCCACAAGTGGCCTTTTGAATTCTTCAGATGTGGCTCTAACGTCTACCTTCATTTCAGATTTATTTGCAAGTTTAGTAATCACACAAAAGTGGACTCATTAGGTTTAGAAGCACAGAGTCATAAATAAGTAGGGGTGTGCAGAGGCAAGCGACAATCAGTACAGCCCCATTTTACCCTTCCTTCTATCTGATGAGTATTTTTCTATTCTAATAAAAAACTCATGAACAGGACCTGGCAGGTTGGAACTCAGTCCCAGGGCAATAATGAGAACTCAGGCCTTGAAGATGAACCTGGCCCTCTGCAGTTTACTAAGTGGCTGCACCTCTTTCTCTTGACAGATGTCATTGAATGGTGTGCCAGCTTTTGTACAGGATATCTCTTTTCATTGCAAAAATGCTAAAGTGCCTTTCCTAAGCCTTACTTACTGGTAGGATGACTTTAAGCTACAATATGCTACTGTTTTTTCTGGTCCTACCCTTTAGCCTTCTGCTCAGCAATGGAATATAGCGCACAAGCAGGAAAATATTATGCACTTGAACCTAGGTTTTTTTTGGGGCGGGGGTAGTTAAGGAAACTGCAATCCCTGGAACTTTTCCCCAAACTTTCCATCTGCCTCAAGACCCCCCCTATCCTTCTTCACAACTCCAAACTTTTTTTTCTTGGTGATTTTTTTTTGCCCACAAGTGCCTGATAAATGGATGGAAACTGTTACCGCTTAAATCTCTTACAAATAAAAGTTTACACTTATTTATGCCCCAAGTGCCCAGGTCTCTTTCTTCAAAAACAGATCCACTAGAAACCAGATGTTGCAACCATGCTTGATATCCAGTTGCAAGCTTTGGTGGGTTCAATGTACTGCCAGGGTGAAAACTGATTCAGTCAACCAATGCACTTGTTAACCCATGTTTTATGGATCCTTTCCTGATCAATTTCATGTGGCTTAGGAATTCCAGAATACAGGCATACTTCAGTTAACAAAGCATATGAAAAAGGAGCTCCTTTTTACAAAGTCTGTTTATTTCTGGTCTGCCCGGCCCTTACTCTTCCTTCTTGTCCCCTGTGTAGCTGGAAGATTTTTAGCAGCATGAGGATTGCAAGGATGTTGCAGGAGTGCCAGAGAAACACACTGTTGGTGCTGGATTACAACCATGCTTCTGCAGTAAAAACAATGTAATAAAACCTGAGCTGGAAAACAGTGGGATTCTACCTTGGCTGCACAACTGTGTGCCAGCCCAGAACAAGCAAAGTAAACAGCAGTTGGCTACAGAATCCCTTCCTGAGCATGCATGAACAAAAAAACAGAAAGAAAAGGGGGAAGCAGATTAGCCTACCTTACCTGCTACCTCCAGCACATTTTAAAAATTGCTGATCTAATCATTTGGCCACCAAAAAAAGAAATAATAAGAAAAGTGGAGGCTGGTGAAAGAAAAAGTCACTTCTGGACGCATTTTGGAAGAAGCTTTCTAGTAGGCTCTAGAAGGTTCAATCTGTTTTTGTTCACTTATGCAAGGGTTACCTGACCTGGTTGTTTCATTTCACATGTGCATATTGTTAGGTTTGGATAAAATATGTTTGGCTGAAACATGTTGAACTGGTCTTCTTTTTGGTGCTATAGGAACTGACCCCTATCCTTTCCATGATATTCTGCTTCTGGTGTCAAAGTTTCTGTTAAAGAACTAATGCTCAGCAACATATCTGATTTGTTAACTGCAGTCTATCTGTAATTGCTGAAATCCTAGATTGGCTATTAAGGCCCAGTACAGACTGCCCCAAAAGGGCGGTCTCCTGGCACCTGGTTTTGCTCCTCCAGGAAGCCGCAGCCTCCAGACCGCAGGACTTTACTACAGAGCAAAAAGAACCCACAAAAAGTGGGTTCTTCTTGTGGCACCATTATGACGCCGCAAAGCGCCAATGGCGCACTCGCAACATTATAAGGCACCGCGATGTGCGGACGCTAAGCATCTGTCACATCCAAATGACAGCGCCCATGTGTACAGGGTGCCACCATTTTGATGTATAGAATACGTGCTAGGGTTGCGGGGCGTCTGTAAGCGATGCCCCGAGGCAACCCTAGCACATCATCAAGACAGGCCACGAGGCCCGTCTGTACTGGGCCTATGTTAAGTAGACATAACTAGTGTAACATGTTCTTGGCTGCCCCAACCCACTGAGGTCCACCTAAAGGCAAAGGTGGTTCATTCAGCTGGTGATTTAGATGCAAATGGGATGACATTTCCATCTTCTTCAACCAGTTAACTGTGACAAGGATGTCTGACAGATAGGGACATCACTAGTGGGTGCTGCATGCACCAGGTGACAACTCAGAGTGGGGTTCCACCCAATGTGCTGGTGGGAAGGGTCTGCCTTCCAGGTTTGGTGGCTTTGCTGGCTGGGCAGGAAAATAAGTCCTGCCTGGCTAGCAACTCTGCCAGACCCACAAAAGCCTGTTGTAAAGAGAGGGGAATATTTTAAAAAATGATCTGCAGCAGTTGTCCAATATACTAAGTACATCACTGCTGAAAGGAGTGTTACTTCTGATAGCTGCAGGCTCACTTGCTGGCAGGAGGGGGTGGAAACATCATTTTCCTTGTGTCTTGATCTTCTGCTGAATGGACCTCCTTCACCTGATTCAGGAGCTGGGGTAGTATTTACATAGGTTAATAATGAGACTACTTGAGCTGAATCTACACTGCAGAAATAATCCAGTTTGACACCACTTTAACTGCCATGGCTCAATGCTATGAAAATCTGGAAACTGTAGTTTCGTGAGATAGTTAGCCTTCTCTGTCAGAGGGCTCTGGTGCCACAACAAACTACAAGTCCCAAATTCCATAGCACTGAGCCATGGCAGTTAATGTGATATCAAATTGGATTATTTCTGCAGTGTGGATGCAGCCATAGTCTTACTCAATATAGAGCAGTTACAGATCTGTAACTCTAGGTTACAAATACATAACTGCAATACTGAATACCACTTGATTTTTTTTTTTCATATGCATTTCCCCTACAACATTTTTCCTTGGAGAAAAAAACATTATGGTAATGATTCAAATATAAATATATAAATGAGGATAAGGACACATGGACACAGTCAGACTTCTTTTTTATTTATTTTTTTCTTATATATTAACTAATCTCCTGGGGTGCATAGCCTACAATTTATTTATGACAAATCTGATTATGGTCTGAATAAACTATATAAGGTGTGTTTGATGATTGTGGAAAAAAATGAGACAACACAAGCAGCTGAGAACTGTTAAGTCATGACTGGAGTGTGTTCATGTAAAAACCTTCCTGTGAAATGTTCCAGTATTGTGAGAATTCCAAATATAAGTTTGAAAGAGAGAAACCATGCATATTTCATATTTCAGGAATAAGAATCTTGCATTCAGACTTAGGTAACTGTGTATGAATATGTGGATTTTTCATTAGAACCAGTAAATGAGACAACAGTATATGCCAATCCTATACCAACCAGAAAGCTAAAAATACTGTACCTTTACTATCCCAGTATAGGGATTAATATCTAGAGTTTCCTGTGACAAATCTGGCCCCCAAAGAATATTATTTTGTATCATGGTTGCTATTCAAGAGGAAAAAAGGACATGTGAGGAGATTACCAGCATGCCATTTTGGCTTTAGACTTCAACCTCCTGATTTAACTATCTGAATGTTTTTCCAAGACAACGAATTGCTGACCAGAGAACACATATTTTTACAAAACAGCAGCCAAAAGACATTTTCCACAATGCAGAATGAATGTTAAAATTGACACTGTTGAAGTTTAATAATGGAGCATATGCAGGCTGGAAGAAAAATAAGAAAAGAACAAATATTGACAATTAAATACTCAATTTCACCCAGCCTTCCCCAGGTACTGGTGCCCTTTGGATGTTCTAAAATTTCCATCATCCTGGCCAGCACTAGCTGGGATGATGAGGGATGCACATCTGAAGGATACTATCAGTGTTACAGAGCAGCTTTTGAGGATTAATTCATTGTTATTATGGTCCTCACATTGAGGCTGTTGAAACCCTCCTCCTGAAAACAGTCTTCCATGTAATGAAGCTGCCTGTTTTCCCACCCCACTTGTGTACAATGTTCATATACAAATTTCCACCACCACTGAGGATATGCTGGATGCAAACAGGACAGTGCAATAGTGAGGAGTGTTTGAACATCATTTGCCATGCAAAGCACCTCCCCAGGAAGAGTTTGTAGCCTGCACACTGTAGTCATATGTAAAATAGCTCTTAAGCTGAGATGGCAAAGGATGTAGTAACACTAATACACAAGGTGAAGGCAATCATTGAAACATAGGTGACAGTAAGATAAGGAGGAATGGGCAGTGCAATGGCAATAGAAGGGAAGGCTGTTCGCCATTTCCTCTGAGGCACAGAGCATGGCCGGAGGCAGCAGATATCTCCAGGGTCCACCCAAGAAAGACTGGGTGTATCCACACTGTAGAAATAAAACTGTTTCACATCACTTTAACTGCCATGGCTCAATGCTATGGAATTCTGGGGTTTGTAGGTTTGTGAGCTATTTAGCCTTTCCTGTCAGAGCGCTTTGGTGCCCCAGCAAACTACAAGTTTCCACAACACTGAGCCATGGAGATTAAAGTGGTATAAAACTGCTTTATTTCTGCACTGTGGCAGCAGCCATTGTTGCTTGGGGCAAAGCACAAGAAAGCACCCTCAGTACATCCTGTCTATAGGAGCTGACTGGCCTAGCCATTGATGGGAAGGTGTCCTTCACCACACCGGTGGAAACAGACTAGTTTAAGCATCCCAGGATAGTCCATGTGGTTTACACTGACTACTCTGCTCTCAAACAGAAGGGAAAACCAAGAGAGTTTAGGAGGAAGAATCCAAGTACCACCTCCTTGTACCTGCCACCTGAAGCAACTGATTCACTCTGCCTTGGTCCCGGCTTTCTCCTCCCATCACTGTTGGCTCTATGAACAAACAGCCAGAAAATAATACTGTTTCTATAACAGACCATTATATGAGCTGTCTGTTGATATAGACTCATGGCCTCATATGGCCAGAAAACCCCCCAACACCCTGTGTGACTAGTGCCATAGGAAAATAATTTTCTCTCACCTTGGTATATAAGCATATTTGAGGAACATGAAAATCCTGCACTTACCTGCTGCTTTTCCTGGGCAAAGGGAGGTCCTTCTGAAAAACAAAAAAGAAAACAAAACCATTAGTAAACAGCAGGGAGTGACTGAAAAGATGGTCTAGAGAAATCTCTGGGTGCATAGCTGGAGTCTGGCAAAGAATCTGAATTCCCAGTTATCTTATAGCAGCCACATCTTTAAAAATATATGATTCCCCCATTCAAATTAGGTTACTGAAAAAATACATTTGGAGGGAAAACAGGAGCTGGTTCTGGTACTGATCACAAATTCCTGAGCTGAACTCAGAGGTACCATTTTATTTAGAGTATTTATACGCTGCTCTTCAGCCACAAAGACTCTCAGAGTGGCTTACAATTATTATTATTTTTAATTAGACAGTTCCCTGCCCTCAGGATTACAGCATGCATCCCCCTGACTGTGGGTTTTTTTGTACCCAGACCCACTGGTGGTGAGCAAAATCAACCAAAACAATAGGTAGGTTCTGCAAGACTTCCCGTCCACCCCTGGATTACAAATCCAAACTGAGGGAGAGGGTGGAGAAAAATTAGACATTTAATTTCACACCTGAGACTTTTGAGAAGACATTTAAGAGCAAAGGCACCAAATCTGTCATTTCCATAATATACTCATCACCTGAGAACCCTATTTTGGTACTTAGAAAACAAAGGAAAAGAATTGCTTATATGGAGGGCAATCATCCAGGGTCACAACATCTGGTCAATAGTTCTTCACAAGGAACTCATTTGCTTTTGAGGTGGTGGCACAAGGGCTGGAACCATTAATGAACACTAACTATATGGAGAACACCTTTTCCCAACCTGGTGGCCTCCAGAAGTTTGAGTCTAGTTACTCCAGTAGAACATTTGTTCATGGTCAATAATACTAAACGAGCAGTATCCAGAAGGTGTGCATTATGGGTTGGCCCAATATCACTGTTTTGGGGATTTGGGATGTTATTGTATTTTGCTGCCAGGGCAGCTAACCCTGGATATGTTTTCTGGGTTTGAGGATATCCCATTTGAGCCACAATGGAGGAATCCTAAAGAAGAAGGAGTCACGGGATAGAGACTGAACTTACTGAGGTTTCTGCTTCCAAAAAAAATAAAACTTTTTTATTGGAAGTGCTTTTGGCAGGTTTTAACTACACAGCATGTAAAGGTTTTCCCAGATGCAACAGTACAGAAGATTTTAGAGAAATTCACTGCCTAAGAAAGGGGTGGGAAGCCTCACCCAGGACAGAGATAACATCTCAAAGGAAGTTATTTTTTCTGTTGCTAATGGAGTTTAAATTTTATTGCTTGAATTTTACATCTCTTTGGGCACGTCTACATAGGCCATTTAAACCATTTTCCTCTTCCCTCACCACGATCTGTCTTCATGGCACAGGGCCAAAGCCCCAATTCAACTGCAGAATGTATTTGCTACATGAGCCCAGTTCCACATGGGATCCAGGTCATCCCTTCTTTAAACCAGTTGAAAATAATGGAGCTTTTGATTTTTTGTGGGTTTTTCGGTCTATGTGGTCATGTTCTACAAGAGTTTATTCCTGACGTTTCGCCAGTATCTGTGGCTGGCATCTTCAGAGTCTAGATGCCAGCCACAGATGCTGGCAAAACGTCAGGAATAAACTCTTCTAGAACATGGCCACATAGCCTGAAAAACCCACAAAAAACTATGGATGGTGGCCATGAAAGCCTTCAACTTCACAACTTAGCTTTTGTTCCATATTTTCCAGGTCAATCCAGAGCACTCTATAGTGATGCCGGGCAGCTATTTACACAGCATCCTGCTGTACCACCCAGTGCCACCGCCACAAGTTGCTCCCTCTGAGGCCAGAAACGATTTGAAGGCACACAACAACAGCTTCGATCGAAGGCACACATAACATTGATCACGTGGCTGAAAGCTTGTTGTGATTTAAGAGAAAGCAATTTGCACCAGTGGTAGCAGTGTTGGGCAGCACAGTGGGACACATGTGTAGGCAGCCATCCAGTGTTGTTTTGCAGTGCCCAGGTAATGGGGTGGAATTCAGGACAGCTTTAGGACCACAATATTTTGGAAGCAGCCCAAAGTATTCTATCCAGTGTAGACCCCACCTTTGGCTCCCAGAGCCCACACAGCCAAAGACAGGCGTAACCTCTACCTGCAATGATATCCCTCCAGACCATGTTAATT
Organism: Sceloporus undulatus; assembly: GCF_019175285.1. NCBI lineage: Eukaryota > Metazoa > Chordata > Lepidosauria > Squamata > Phrynosomatidae > Sceloporus > Sceloporus undulatus. The sequence continues at coordinate 195,648,304 of NC_056523.1, forward strand.
GACAACAAGAAAAACAACATCTTGACAAGATGTAGACCTAACATGGTTAATTTTTTTCTTCTTCCCCGTCTGATTTTTAACATCTTTGCCTGAAGAAGCCAGAGGAGCTTTGAAAGTTTGCATCATGTATTTTGTGGACTTTTGGCTGGCCCCATAAAGGCATCACTGTTTTGTGGATTTTGGATATTATTATATAAAGGAAAGGTAGTGAGATCAGGCAGATCACTCATGAAAGGCTGCACAGAACAGGTACATTAAGGCCATAATTTGTTGTTATTGTTGTGTACCTTCAAGTAATTTCCAACTTATGGCGACCCTAAATAAAGTGACCTTATCGTGGGGTTTTCTTCTCAAGATTTGTCCAGAGGAGGTTTGCCATTGCCTTCCCCTGAGGCTGAGAGACTGTGACTCACCCAAAATCACCCAGTGGGTTTAATGACTGAGCCATGAATCAAATCCTGGTCTCCAGAATCAGAACGCCACGCTGGCTCTCACGCAAGTGTATTATATACATACAGAGAATGTGTTTGACTTTCATTTAAAAAGAATGGGGTATGTGAAGCAAGGTTCTAGCAATCATGTTTGTATAATGATTTAAAGCATATAGTTCTCAAGATTACAAAAAGTAAAACAGTTGGTAAAAAGATTCCAGAGCTCAGAGGCTTTCATGCTTGTAACAGCTCCCTGTCCCTGTCTGAAATAAACTGCAGAATGGAATTTCAAGAAAAACTAAAGGAAAATGTTGAAAATACACACTGTGCCTAGATTGCATAATTCAGTTGTTCTTGTTTTATAATTTTGGACTAACTGGGTACAGAATTTTAATTTTAATTACATTCCAGCCAGAATTTGGAAATGTGACTTTTAAAACATCTACGTCTTCCAGACTTCCAGCGGTAATGTTGCCTGAGAGATTCTGGGGCTTCTAGTCCAGAATGTGTTGATGGATACAGGAAAGGAGGGATGCTCAAAGTGGAAAGTTTGAAAGTAGAAATGGGAGAAAAGAATGGAACAGGGAGGGTGAGTTAATGATGGGAACTAGGAAGAAAGGTACAGGTGAGGAAACAGAATCAAAGATGCCAAGAGAAACTAAAGGGCGAAAATGAACAGATTGCTTCCCCCAACAACTTTTCTTCAAGATCTCAGAACACTTTGGTACCTATGAAGCAATAAATATTATTGTATATACTTCTTGATGAGTTGTTTTGACAGGCATATTGGATATTTCAGATTGTCAGTGTGCCAGGACACATACCTGTAAACATCCAGCACAGTTGCCAAATATCCTTTTTATGGCACGCAGTTTTTGCAGAATGTATTGACTGACATTGTAGGCAGAGTTATAGCTCCCAGGTCTTCACTACTGCACAACCTTCCATTCCATAAAACATATGCCCTTGTTGTTTTAGTTCTTTAATTGGTGGGAGAAATGCTTACATTTTATTTTCTGTTTGTCTGTGAAGAGGTGTAGTTTCAAAATTCAACTTTACAACTTTGCTGTTATTGTGTGTTTTCAAGTCATTTTCAGTTTATGGAGACCCCTAAGGCAAACCTATCATGGGGTTTCTTGGCAGGTTTCTTCAGAGGGGGTTTGTTATTATCATCCTCTGAGGCTGAGAGAATGTGACTTGCCCAAGGTCACCCACTGGGTTTACAAGACTGAACCCGGATTTGAACCCTGCTATGTTAATCTAAAAGGAAATAAGCCACCTTTGCTTTCTTCCTTTCTTTATTTTAACTATGCAAAAAGTAAAGCTGGATATTGTTTGCAAAAGCCCTAGGGAAAGGGTGTTGGTAGGGATTTATAATCAATCCTTTAAAATGTTTTTATTAAGTTTTAATTTGTACTTATAAAAATAAGAAATAACATCAGCATGAAATCACAATTAATACAGAGTGGAGGAGTCTAAAAGGTATAATTAATCTATTTATTCACCCCTGTTACAGGATAAGCAGTTTCCACAAACTTTCATTTTTACAGTCTTTTCTTTAAAAAAAAAAAGTACCTTCTGCTATATCCAGCATGGCAATTTTGTTTGACCTTATTGGCAATACAGGATAGCTAGTTCATCTTCTTCATCAGTTCCAGTTTCCACACTTTCTGTTCCATTTGTTTAAGCCAAATCCAATTTATAGGAACCCAAACACAGGGTTTTCTTGTTATGAGTTATTCAAAGGGGGTTTATCATTGCCTTCTCAGGGGCTGAAAGAGTGTGACTTGCTCAAGGTCACCCAGTGGGATTCAATGGATGAGCAGGGATTCAGACTCTGGCTTCCCGGAGTCCTAGTCCAACACACAAAACCACTATATCATGCTGGATGGAGAAGAGTCATCCACATCAGATAGCTTAAAGGCACACTACTCTACAGAATGGCTTCAACTTATGTGATGAGTTAGGATTCATGATTTAAACATGGTACTGGGTGAGTTAAACTTGGTTATCCACCAAGGCCCACTTCCATCATCAGATGAAATGAGGCAATCTCTTCAGGTAGTATAGGATGCTAGAAGGTTGTAGCAAGATACCAGAAGTGAAAATGGTGTGCCATGCACCCTGTCCACCATTCTTTAATGTAGCCTGCTGCCTTCAGGTGTGATGGAGGATGTTGTCCCATCACCAGTGTTGGAACAATATTCTACCCTGTTAGTTTTTGTGCATGGAATGGAAAGGAGCACCATCTTGTTCTTCACCCCAAGCAGTGAAATACCTTGGACCCAGTTTGTTGCCCATGTGGCAGTGCATAGAGCCATCTTCATAGTTAGGTTAAGGCCTCAATTACTACTCTGTAGTGCTACTAGATCAAGGAAGAAAGTGTAAAGCCAGGCTTACTGCTGAACATAAAAAAGCTGAAAAATAATGACCACTGAGAATCTACATAAATTTGAAGTAGATAGTGAAGCAACAGAAATAATAAAAGAGTTGTCATACCTGGGATCAAACACTGATAGAAATGGGGATTGCAGCCAGGAAATTAGAAGGTTAAGAATGGGGAGGGCGGCAATGAAAGAACTAGAAATGATTCTAAAATGCAAAGATGTACAACTCAGCACAAAAGTTAGAAACATACAAGCCATTGTATTCCCTATTACCATGTATGGATGGGAGAGCTGGGCAGTTAAGAAAGAAGACAGGAAGAAAATCAATTCATTTGAGACATGGTGCTGGAGGAGAGTGTGAGGATTCTGTGGACAGCCAAAAAGACAAATGAATGGGTTCTACAGAAGATCAAGCAGAAATCTCCATAGAAGCCAAGATGACAAAACTGAAGCTGTCACGCTTCAGACACGTCATGAGATGACACAACTCACTGGGAAAAACAATAATGCTAGGAAATATGGAGAGAAGTAGAAAGAGAGGAAGGCTGCATGCTACATGGATGCACTCTGTTAAGGAGGTCATGGTATATGTTTAAAGGAACTAAGCACAGCAATGGATGATAGGGTGTCTTGGAGATGTCTCATCCACATGATCACCATGGGTCAAGATTGACTCAAGGGTGTTTAACAAAAGCAACAACAGTGCTATTATGCCAAGAACTTGTGGCTGAAACTGGCATGGCACTAAGATACTAATATTACAGGTGTGGAGGCTGAACACACCTTTTAAAATGAAGCTGGATAGGTGAAAGGAGAAAGCAATTTTAACCCACCCAGCATCAAGTTTCAATCAAATATCAAACTAAATAATTTGGTATATTTGACACATGATGCAGAATGAGGTAACAGAATCCAAAGCTAGCAAAGCGGACTCTCTCACTGCAGGTCACATGCAGGGTCCATTTGTGCATGGTATACTTTCTCCAGTAATTCCTTACAAGTTAATAACTAGAGAGCCAGCAAGGTGTAGTGGTTTGAATGTTGGATCACGACTCTGAAGATCAGAGTTCTATTCCTTGCTCAGCTATAGAAACCCATTAGGTGATCTTGGGCAAGTCACACACTCTCAGGCCCAGAAAACTTCACGATAAGTCCCCTTGGGGTCACCATAAGGTATGAAGGCACACAACAACAAAACAACTAGTCCAGACAGGGCTTCCCTCCATACTAGTTTATTGCATGGAAGGACATGCTAGAAGAATTCAGTGATCCCATATTTACAGTCTGAAGTAATAAATACAACCTGTCTCCACACTTTACTACATAATTCTGCATCACATATACACCAGGCCTCAGCTAAAAAATAATCAAATTTCAATGATGAAATCATGATGAGATAGCAAATCTTATGTACACATGAGTGAGCCACGCTTCCAGGAGAATCAGGGTCACCCTCAAGACATTTTGTCATCTGAAGCCAAGGACAATATGGTGCGTCCTCCCTGTTCTAGTCACAAATGCTGAATCTTACTTCAGCATGGATGACAGGATAATGTCTTCCAGTGGATTTGAAGCAACCGTCTACTTTAGGAAGCCTAGGGCAAGTGGTGTGGGCATATACACCTCTGTCTTCCAGCAGAGTGCTAATGCACTCACTCTGAGGTCCAAGCAAGGCACCCAGCCATATGATAAATGCTGGGTACTTCATTCTACCCTTAGGATTAAGTGACTTGCTGCTACCACCACAACAAGTGGTACTGCAGGATGTGTGTGCAAACAGCTCTGGCCACTGGAATGGAGGCTTTGAAGTAACAGGAAAGCTCTGGAGCCAGGATACTCTGCCCTCAGAGTATCCGGCCATTGCAGGTAAAACAATTAATTATTTGAAAAGTATTATAGGGTTATTTCTTTTGATACCTCAGATTGCCGAGGATTACTGGAATAAAAAGTTGCAGGAGTAAAAAAATGTTGCTATTACTTGTTGTTGTTGCTGTTAACTATTCTTCTACACTGCCTTTCACCAAAATCTTGGACTCAAGGCAACTTATAAATTAAAATGATTATAATATAGTCAACATTAGGATAGAATTATACTCCAGTGGGCCCTTGGCATCCACTGGTGTTTGGTTCCAGGACCCCCCCCCCATGGATACCAAAACAGCAGCAGCAACAACGACAACAAGTTATTATTATTATTATCATATTTATTTATATCCCACCCTTTTCTCAAGGCTGGGACTCAAAGCAACTCAGAGCAGATGCTCAAGTCCCATTAAATACAACGGATTGGTTTTGGAAGTATAATATTTTCAAGCCATGGATGCTTGAATCCATGGATAAAAAAATATATGGATATGGATGGTTGACTATATTAACCATATTTTTCCATAAATTAACATACGCTTTAAAAGATTTTGTGAAGTTAAAAGAGTACAATTTAAAACAATACAGCACCTTCTTACAAGTCCTTTCCTTAAAAGCCTTCAGTTCTAGAAGCCTGTCTGAATAATAAAAAATGTCTTTGTCCACTGATGGCAGGATAAGAAAGAGGAGGCCATTCTGGCCTCCCCAGGGAAGGAGTTCAAAAGTCTAGGGAAGCCACCAAGAAGGCTCTCCTTCTTGTTCCCACCAATAGTGCCTGTGAAGGTGGTTGGACTGAAAGAAAATCTTAAGTTTTTGGACTGCAATTCCTTGAACCCCACAGCCAGCATAGCTAGGGGTCCAAAAAGTTGTGGGTTTTTTAGATCTTTTTCTCATCCCTCTCTTAAAGCTAGTTACTGTGGCTCCATGTTGATTTTCAGCACATTTGCTACATGTTCCCCAGTGTGTTTCCTGAGGTGTTGTTTGTCCCTCTGACACTGGCAGTACATAGAGATGAAAACCTAGCATATCCAAATTCTCTTTTTTCTGGGACAGGCACAAACATACCCTGGGGCAAGATTAGGTTCTCTTGCAGCACATGTTCAGTTCAGAGGGGCTTGCAAGCACAGAGAGCATCCAGATAATTTGTGCTCCTGGTGAATTAGTGAAAGAAGGACACAGCACTTAGCATTTCTGCCTGACGTACCAAAACTGCTCACGCCGGTTGCATTCTGAGATATGTCCTTGCACTGGTTATGGACTAGGGCTGCTACAGAACAGGCAGGGCAAATCAGCTGTTTGCTTGGTTTGAAAACTGCCAAGGACTTATAATCTGAACAGTGTTATACATACTGTAAACCTTTCCATGCAGTTGGCTCTTTTAAGAGAATGTACCATGGCATGGGGAATATTGTATCACTGCATCACAGCATTATGTCACTACATTACAACACAATAGAATCATAGAGTTGGAAGAGACCACAAGGGCCATCCAATCCTACCCTCTGCCATGCAGGAATACACAATCAAAGCACCATTCAGCCTCTGTTTAAAACTGCCTCCAAAGAAGAAGACTGCACCACTCTCCAAGGGAGCGTCTTCCACTGTCAAACAGCTCTTACTGTCAGGAAGTTCTTCCTAATTTTTAGATGGAATCTCTTTTCCTGTAGTTTGATTCCATTGCTCCATGTCTTAGGGCCTCGAGAGACCTGTGATAAATGCCGGCATCAGGTGGAGTGGGGGGGCATGGTGACCACACGCCATATGCCCTGATGCCACCCGCATGCCAGTGTGACACTACATGCTCCACCGCATGGTGGGAGGCATCACGGCATTCCCTTGGCATAGCATGTACATGCACTGCGTCAAAGGAGAGCAGAAAAGCCATGGCACTGGTGCTATGGCGCCCCTTCCCCGGTGCAGAAAGGAGCCGGCTTTTGTAGCTCCTTTTTGTGTGGCAGAAATGCCAGATCAGGGCCATGGCGTGTGGTTGCCGTAGCCCTCATCTGGCACTAAAAGGGGTGGCCTGTACAGCCCCTGAGTCTATATCCCATAAAATAAGACTGCAATCCTATACACCAGGGACTCTCTGTATGTTGTTGGATTGCAACTCCTATCCTCTGTCACCAATAACTATGCTGGTTAGGACTGCTGGGACCTGTAGTCTAACATCTACAGAGCTACAAGTTCTCTACCCTTTATATACACATTCACTTGAGAGTAAATCCCACTGAATTCAATGGAGCTTACTTCTGAGTGAACTCCTACAGAATGGCACAGCAAGTAATATAAGAAACGCTCATGGGAAATCAATGCATGTGTTACTAGCTGTTAGTGGCTACATCACAGTGAAATTCCCTTGAAAGGGTTGATTCCTTTGAAGAAGTGGACAACCTTAAAGACGTTTTACATCTCAATTTTTTTTTAAAAGAAACTGTTGATTTATAAATACTGTAAAAGGCTTAAGAAATAAGAATAGCTATGCAGCAACAGTTCAAAAAGACTCTCAGTGCAAAGTCAAGATCTACAGAATTTGGGACGCTGAAACTGCTTCTTAATTGATTTTCTTCTATCCCATTATCCTGGCTGCTGATGCACTTACACATCCCAAAACAGCATCTACCTCAAATACTGCACACTGTAAGGGAGTTTTGCTTACATGAAAAGCAGGTGATTCAATCTGGAATATTCTTTTCATGACAGCAGCACTTGAGGAACAAAAGCTGTGAAATCCAAGACTTCATACCATTTTGCTGCTGTGAGGAATACAGAGGACTAGAGAATGGGAGGTAAACCTTCTGTTTCAAAACACTAGAGATGTCTCAAAGGATGCAGAGATGTATACAACCCAGCAAGGTTTTGATATTGTTGATGGACCAGTCAATAAACTTTAACTAACGAACACTAACAATCATCTTATCTGTTGTATCATTACTAAATCCTGGTGCAAATTTTGGCACAGCATTTCAGTGCCACATTGGTAATATATCCAGGGGTAGCTGAGTTTATCTGTTGCAGCAAAAACAACAAACAAATTATCTGGTGGTGGCACCTGAAATATTAACTATTAACTTTTGTTAGCTTTAAAAGTGCCGCTAGGCCTTCCCTTCTTGTAACTTTGAACCAGAAGTAGGACACTGTGAAGGATGTGGCGGGGGGCATTAAAACCTGCGACTACTCTACAGGCCACAATGTCAAACTTGGTGCTACACAAAGTGATGTGATACCACTTCTGGTTTGGAGTTTTGGCTGAAAACCAGGCAATTTTCCATGCTTTTGCAGTGATCTTGTTATTAGGGGGGATATTTGGGAGAAATGTCCCAATTATTGGTGGTTTAGGTGGCCTGGAATTATTTTTTGGCATCAAAATTAGCCACTTTAAGAAAAAATTGGAGTCTGGGGCTTCAAAGACTACAAGTTGGGATTCCCAGGAGCCACATGTGGACCACAGACTGCATTCTCCCCACTTCTGATTTGAACCCACCTGAGAATAAACTAGACCCTATGATGTTCCACTTATACTTTTAAGTATAGAATGGGGAAACTAAAGTTTCTTGTAATTCCACATCGTCCATTTTGTTTCTCATTTTCATTTGCTTGCTTGCTGGTTTACTGCAATTCCATCAGTATCTCCCAGTTCTCTTATCCTCCTCTAAGCTTGGCAGCCTTTGGACACGCTGTACCAAGCACAGTAGTGGCCATATGCAGGCACACCAAGTTCTATTTCTAGTGACTTTCAGCATGCCGCTTGCTGCGAGAACATGGAAAGCCCTGGAGTGGCATGTAAAAAAAGTCAACACAGGCAGCATCCTGCAGATGTCATTGGCTTGCACGTGACTGCCTGCCTCTGTAGGTACCCAGAAGTCAGCAGCATGAACCAGCCCATTTGGTGTTCCTTTTTAAAAATACATTGTATATTACTACTATTCTCCTTTTACTGTGAATTCTGCATCGCCTGCATGGCTGCCGTATTCATAAATCGCTGTGAGCAGATGTAGGAGGTTAAATTCTGAGAGAAGTGTGGCTCACTAACATTCCACTCCAAGGCAAGAACAATAATTAGAAGGATGGAGGGTGACATTTTAAATAGCCTTAATAGGGAGGCTGCCGGTTTCTGCTAACTTGTGAAAAAGAGATGCAGGTAGAATTGAAAATATAAAGATAAAAAGAGCAGATACATAGTGAGGCATGGAATGGCTTCATAATACATGAAGTATTACAATGGTGCAATTTCTTAACATACAATTTAACATTAAAATCTCTGAGAAAGGCCTTCACAGCCCTTCAGTTCCAGAACTGAAGCTTCAACCTGTTTAGAGAGATGTTTGGGGAACACTATAAATGAATGCTTTATACATTTATGCGGACAGTTGGCTGATAAGATTTGTCACCCTCTATGTATGGTATTATCTATTATCTATTGCATGAGAGAGAGAGTTATTACATGTCAATACAAAATAGGCCATCAATAATTAATAAAAGACCATATCTACTTGGGACATGGTCTCTTGGGACTCTCTCATTCATGTACTCGTGTAGGTCTCTCACTCAGAGGGTTGCCATAAGTTTAAACCTACTTGACAACAAATAACAGACAACCATATTCTCTCAAAATTCTCTTATTTTTGGTTACCTTCTATTATTATTACATACTTATAGTGCAGACCGATACATAAATACTTAGAATTATGTCTCAATGAACCTTGTGAACCTCACTTCCAGATAAATGAATATAGGATTTCAGCTATGATAAGCTTTGCCACTGAGGCAATTGACAAGATCCAACATCAGAATTAGTTTACTTTGTTCTTATGTGTCTTGAAGTCATTTCTGACTTACGGCGACCCTAACGCAAACCTATCACAGGATTTTCTTGGCAAGATTTGTTCAGAGAGGGGTTTGCTTTTGCCTTCTTCTGAGGGAGTGAGAGACTGTGACTTGGCCAAGGTCATGAAGTGGGTTTCCATAGTTGAGCATGGATTCAAACCCCGGTCTCCAGAGTGGTGGTGTGTGTATTGTTTGTGGTGTGTGTGTGTGTGTGTGTGCGCGCGCCAGTCTGCTGTGTCCCAATCACCAGAACAGACCTGCATTTTTTGCGGAGACTGCGGAGTGGTAAGTCAAGATTGTGGGAGCTAGGATGGGAAATGCTACTTCATTAAGTACATACTTTACTAAGTAGTTGAACTAGAATCTCAGTCCATGTTTTCCTTTAGACAAGTGAAACTGGCCAGACATTTAAGGAATAGGCAGTGAACAAACCAGCCACACAGGTTTCTTGCAGCCAGCAAGAAGAGTTCTGGAGATGATTAAAAACAGATAATTGGGTCTTGCATGTTCTTAGTGTTGCAAAAGGCCTACATTTCCAAGGCTGGAGAGATAAACATTCACTGCCTGTCATTTAAAGATCAGAAAACCTTTCTTCTTTTGATACACATGAATATGTACTTTATATACATTAACCCTAAAATGTATTTTTGCACATACAGTCAGCTCATATTAATGTGTACGCCTAGCCCACATTTATATCCTATGTGTTTCCCCTTTTCTTCCTCTGCTTTTGTTTCCAAATTTTTGTGACTCAGAAATGGGGAGTGATTTAATTTCTTTGACTTTTTTATCAGCTCTATCTTATTTTACCAAATTTTGCCTGTTTCAGGGCATTTGGGACCTAAACTTGCTTTCTGTCAATTTCGGGGAGGGAAATATGTCCTTTTCTGGACATATGCTTTCCTTGAGTGTGAAGTGGTTCTTGATCATTTCTCTCCAACTATTCTTTTGGGAAAGTATGTCTGGCTTTCAAAATGCTTGAATAATCCAGACTTCTCCTTAATTCTGTAAGTTTTCTTTCTTTTCTCTTTGTTTTATTGTTTTCTTTCCACTCAATAAGGCTCTAGCTTCATGACTTTACATCTGACCATGTCTTTAAAGGATATATAACCCCAAGGAATGGCAGAATTGGGGACACATATATACAGCATAAGAAGCCCTTCAGCAAGTTAACAAAACACACAGAATTCTGTGTGTTTTGTTAACTTGCTGAAGGGCTTCTTATGTTGTATGTATGTGTCCCCAATTCTGCCATTCCTTGATGTTATATATCCTTTAAAGACATGTTCATTTTCATTCTCAATCTTCCATTTCCTTTGAGCACTGTAGTCTTGTAAGACATACAAATGAAATAAGTTTCAGATCTGTCATGAAAGATATGCCATTAAACAATAAGGAGCCGGTGGTGATACCAAAGCTCCCATTTACAGAAGAGGCTGTCTACTGTCCCCCTCTATACTCTTGGGATACACATATAAGGAATAAAAGAACTACTCTGGGATTACTTTGGCTTTGCCTCCCACCCTCCCTTCCTATGTAATGTTGCTGTATCAGGTGTGAGGGGAAGCATCCACACTGCAGTTTGACACTGCTTTAACTGCCCTGGCTCCATGCTATGGAATCTGGGATTTCTAGTTTGTTATGGCACCAGAGCCTTCTGACAGAGGAGGCTGAATGTCTCACATAACTACAGACCCCAGGATTCCACAGCACTGAGCTATGGCAGTTAAAGTGACATGGAACTGGATTATTTCTGCAGTATGGATGCAGCCTAGGTGAATAGGAAGCTACTTTATACCAGGTCAGGTTGCTAAGTCCACCCAACACTGTCTTGTCCACTGTGACTGGCATTGTTTTGCCACAATCCCAGACCAGAGGCTTTCTTATCACCTGCTTATCCAATCTGTTTTAGTCACAGATGCCAAAGATTGATCTTGAGGCCTTTCTCTGCAGGCCATGTGTTCTGTTTCCAAGCCACGGTCTCCTCCCCATCAAATGCAGCAAAATTAGCCCACAAAAACAGCTCTTCATATCACCTCGTATCAGTCAGGAACTGTGCTCAAAACAGGAAATCATGCAGAAGCACAAAAGGAGATAATTCTTACTTGCACATATACTAAAGCACAATATAGCATTATATATAGTTAATGAAAGCCCTGCAAGTGAAGCTCCATTTTTATAAAGTGCTTTTTACAATCACCCAGCCCCCATTTTTCTTCCTCATCCTCTGTCTAATTTGAAGGTTTTTAGTAGCATTTGGCATTGGGAAACACAAACTTTCAATAAGTTCCCTTATTCAGCATGTACGAACAGCAATATAAGCATAAAAGGGCGGGGGGGGGGGGGACACATAACCCTGCTTCATCCAAGTGTATTTTAAAAGCATACATCTGTAAACGGGGTCACCAAAATGGAAATCATAACAAGATTGAGGCTGGTGAAAAAAGAAAATCATTCCTGAGTGCATTTGGAAGAATCCTTCATGAGGTCTTCAGAAGGCTCAGGTTTTGTTTGTTTGTTTGTTTGTTTGTTTGTTTACTTCTGTAAGCTTTTCCTAACCTGGTTGTTTCATTACACATGTGTACATTGTCAATTCCAAATGAAAAGGCTGCAAGAACATGTTTAACTGTTTTTCTTTTCTTTTTCTTTTTTTGTGACATGTCCTTATTATCCGCCTGTTATTTCTGCCTCCGATACCAAATTTCCTGTTAAAGCATTAATCCCTAGGAACACTTCTGCCTTGCTAACTGTAACCTGTATCCAGTTTCAAGAGCTCATGGTGTCTTACATTTTAAGTCAGAAGAAGAAAAAACTTACATCACTAAATAGAGCAGATGGGTCCCTACAACCAGTTAGCAATCATGTATCTAGGAAGAAAGAACAGCGGCAGAAATCCTTTTGGTGATTTACATTGGCATAACTGGGGATTACACTAGTTTAAGCACCTTTCTGGATGTTGTACACAAAAGTATCCCGCACCTGCTTGTGCAACACATCTTCTCTGGCTGTCCAATGGCAATCATATGGCATCTACGTGTAATGCCAAACTACCTGATCCAAATGACCATAAACTGATGCAGGGGTTTGCCCAGGCATATTTCTCCTTCCTGTTGCAGTTGGGAGAGGGAAAGAACGCTGTTTAGCCCTCGAAATATCTAGCATATGTCCATCAGTGGGGCTTTACACTCCACAAATGTCAAATAGGACCTTAGTCAGAGTTGTATTTCTGCAAAGTATGTCACATCAAGAAGCGCACAGCCAAATTGTTTCTACTGCTGCCTTATTCAAGGCTGAACCTCACTCTGCTCACCATTTTTGTTTCCTCAGAATGCCTTCTTGGAAATGGATGTTCTTTGAATGGCACCTTTGGCAGCCATTTTGTGAAAGTATCTTACAACAGTTTCTCAACATTTCAAATGTGCCCTACAAGGATTGGGCTGCCCGACCTGGTGGACTGCAGATCCCAAATAAGGGCAGTCTGGACAAAAAATAGCCAAGGACTCAGTTGCAATGACTGAGTTTTTTGAAATGCACTTGTATTGTCATGAAGAATACAGCATAATTTCGATGATGATACTGGAACATGATGAGTGCAGTAAATAACCTTACTTTTCACCTTTTTCTGTCTATAGTCACCTTATAGGAAAAGTAACATCTAAAAGCCAGGGCCTTGTCCCCCATAAATGCCCTAGAACAGGTCCCCATCAAGTAGTATGTGGGTAACCCACTTCTCTTTGAAAATATCTCTGCCACCAAAGTTACTGCCATGTACACTGTGGAATCCATTTCAATATACAATCAAAGCATGCCCAACAGATGGCCATCCAGACTCTGTTTAAAAACCTCCAAAGAAGGAGACTCCATCAAACTCCAAGGGAGTGTGTTCCACTGTTGAACAGCTCTTCCCAACATTCTTCCTAATGTTTAAGTAGAATCTCTTTTCCTGTAGTCTGAATCCATTGCTCCGTGTCCTTAGTCTCTGGAGCAGAAAACAAGTATGCTCTATCCTCAGTATGATATACTTTCAAATATTTAAACATAATTATCATATCACCCTTCTCTTCTCTATCATGTCACTTCTTTTCTCCAGGCTAAACACACCCAGCTCCTCATAGACCATGGTTTCCAGACCTTTCACCATCTTGTTCACCCTCCTCTGGACACACTTCAGCTTGTCAATATCCCTCTTGAACTGTGGCACCCAGAACTGGACACAGTATTATAGGTGCAGTCTGACTAAATTAGAATAGAATGATACTATTACAGTGGGCCCTTGTTACCCGCTGGGGTTTGATTCCAGAATCCCCATGGATAACAAAATCCATGGATGCTCAAGTCCTATTAACTATAATGGCACAGCAAAATGGTGTCCCCTATATAAAATGGAAAATCAAGGCTTGTTATTTGGAATTTGTACTTTTAAAAAAATATTTTCAAGCCGCAGATGCTTGAATCCATAGTTAATAAAATCTGTGTATAAGGAGGGTCTACTGTACTTCCTTTGATCTAGACACTATACTCCTATTGATGCAGCCTAGAATCATATTGGCTTTTTAGCTGCTGCATCACACTGTTGACTCATGTTCAGCTTATGGTCTTCTAGGACTCCAGGATCCCTTTCCAATGTACTATTGTAGTCAGGTCTCACTCATCCTATATCTATGAATGTTTATTCTTTTTTCTGCCTGAATGTAGTACCTCACATTTCTCCCTGTTGAAATTCAATTTTGGCTCAGCTTTCTAATCCGTTAAGATTATTTTGAATTCTGATCCTGTTACGAGCTACCTCTCCTAATTTCATGCCATCTGCAAATTTGATAAGCATGCCCTCTATTCCATCATCCAGGATCATTGATGAAGATGTTGAATAGCACTGGGCCCAAGACAGAACTATATGGCACCCCACAAGTCATTTCTCACCATGATGAGGTGAGCACCCTTTGAGTTCAGTCAGTCAGTCAGCAATAAATCCACCTGACAGTCAACATGTCTAGCCTACATTTTACTAACTTATTTACATGGATATCATGGCGGATCTTGTCAAAGGCCTTACTGAAATCAAGATATATCATATCCACAGCATTTCCCTCATTTACAAAGCTTCTAACCCTATCCAGAGAGAGAGAGAGAGAGAGAGAGAGAGAGAGAGAGAAGATTAGTCTGGCATGATTGCTTTTCAGAAACCTATGTTGACTTTTAGTGATCATGGCATACCTTTCTAAATGCTTACAGGCTGTCTGCTTCATGATCTGCTCTAGAATCTTTCCTGGTATTGATGTCAGTCTGACTTCATGAATTAATACTCTTCCTCCCACCCTCCAGTCCTGAATCACTTGCCAGTCTGTTTCAAGCAGTGCATTCTCCTTCTGCATTGGCAAAAGTCCCATAAGAATCAGTCAGGTGGAACTCTTTCCCTTCAACCAAGTGATTCCCCCCCTTCTCTGCCAACCTGTCACACCCTGAGACCCTCCTGTTGAATTTAATACTCAAGTGAAAATAAGGGCATAGTTCCTGTGGAAAAGAGGGGATTCTCCCCCCCCCCCCCCCCCCGAGACTGAGAGAGTGTGACTTGCCCAAGGTCACTTACTTTACCATAAATTGTACATACCCTGGACTGCATCACCTAATATTTGGCAGTCCCTCTCTCCCAACACTTTCTCATTTCTCCCTAGTCAGCTCATAGCTGGAAGATGGAAAGAATTTTTAAAGCAGCATTTAAATATGGACTATTTTTTAAAAAGAACTAATCTATTCAAATTCATAGTATATTCATGCATCATTACATCCAAATCTAGTTCCATGTGTATTTATCAAATTCTGGTCTTTGAAAATGAGTCAATCAGTACAAAGCAATATAGTGTCGTTAGGCTCAAATTAGGACTGGTAAGAGCTTGGCCACACTACACAGTTAAGAGTGCAACAATTTCCCTTTGACTGCTATGGACGCAGTCTATGAAATTCTATTATTGGGAATTTGGAGAAGCACTAGGGGCATGTTTACATGGGCCAAATGCCCTGGTTTCCCCCTGTCCTCACATCACCCTGTCTTCACGACGGACTAAAGGCCTGATTCAACTGCGGATGGTCTTCACATGAGAAAGGCAGTTCCACAGCAAATCTGGGCCATCCCTGTATTAAACTGAATTTTAAAAACTCGTCATTTGCTCCAGATCTTCCCCCCAAAAATCCCATAAGCACTCTGGTATGACACCAGCTGGCTGTTTATACAGCATCCTCAGTGAAAAAGACATCCCTGTTCAAATTTCAGCTTGGAATTCACTTCATTGCTTTTGGTGACCCACATTCATATATATGTTGCAGAATGGGATAGGTGGTTGGATGTTATGGTTAATAATTATGACCTGCTTTAAAGAGCTATTGTAAGGGTATTTCAGATAATGCAGATGAAAGGCTCAGGGTACTCCTGCATAAATACATTGCATTATATACTATTATGAAAACTTAAGATTTCTTTTAAGCGACAATAAAATGGTTAATGTTGCAAGTCATGAGTGCTGCAGCTAAATTCAAATTATGCTCTGAACATGCCTACTATTTATATCTGCAGCTTCACAGATACCACTGAAACTGTTGCATAATTAGGGAGTAAGGGTGATATTTTGTATCTAATGTAATAAAAACAGTAGTCAGAAACACTTGTCGAGTCAGTACGTATACTCCATCCATAACTGATAAAATGGTAGATTCAATCCCATATTATCATAAAAATTGCAGGTGTTTTCCTAAACTCAATGGAAAAAGAAGTGTGTGTGTGTGTGTGTGTGTGTATCAGAGAGGGAGGAATCCTTAAACACAGCCTATGGGGGAAAAACTGCATTGTTCTGTGCAGAGCAGGAAAAAGTTATTTTTCTGGAATATACTGGTGATGCTGGCTAGAAAGTTTTTGGATGTTGTACTCCACAAAGTAATCTTCCCAAGCCCTGATTCTGTGCTTGATGCTGTGTAAAATTGCTACAATTCATGATTTCAGTATGTGGATTCCTAAGGCCCCATCCACATACTGCAAGCATGTAGGCCACTCAAGTTCTGAGGAAGAAAAGGTGCTTCACCCCCTACACCATGTGGGGCTGGTAGGTCCACCTCTCCATAGCCTGTGCACTGGCCAGGGACTTTTGAAATGGGACCCCTGGAAAGCAAGCAGCTTCTCCCATATTGGGACTCCATGCATTTGGGCAAGTCACACTCTATCAGCCTCAGGAGAAGGCAATGGCAGACCTCTGAACAAACCTTGTCAAGAAAAGCCCATGATAGGCTTGCCTTAGGGCTGCCATGTTGGAAATGACTTGAAGGCACACAACAACAATAGATATACACAAAAGATCCACTTCAAGATATCCACACTCACCACAAGGATGCTGAGTACTGGGATTTCCCTCATATTGGCTGATTTGTGTGGATGTTTGAAATTTGGAACAAATTACTGCAGAAAAAAGAGGGGGTGACCAGAAGCAAAATTTAGTGCTGCATTCAGTCATCTCACTTTTGCTTAGTATAAGTATATCTGCATTTGCTTCCAGTCTGCACCTGAACCTGGCTGAAGCAACTTGTTGGCAATTACACTTAAAGGCCTGGCTCCAACATATCTTTATGCTGGATGCTGCCAACCTGGTGCCCTCCAGGTGTTTTGGAATGCAACACCCATAATTCCTGACCACTGGCAGCACTGGGGGGAATTTGATCTTGGGGTGACTAGTTCATTTGTTGTTGTTCTGTACCTTCATTGCTGACTTACTGCAATGCCAAGGTTGGAGTTTTCTTTCATAGGGTTTCCTTGGCAGGATATGTTCGGATGTGTTTCCCAATCCCTTCCTCTGAGGCTGAGAGCATATATGACTTTCTCAAGTTCAGTTCAATTGATGGGTTTCCATGGTCAGGAGAGGATTCTAGTCTCCAGAGTCCCAGTCCAACACTCAAACCACTACACCACACTGGATAGTCTGTCTCACTCACATTAATATATACTGTACATATTGGTATATCTCAGCTAACCAAGTTGATGTGTTTCTGGGTGTTAATTCTTTCAAAGAAAATCTGGTACCAGAGGCAGAAATAACATGGAAACAACAGGGCTAGGTTCCCACACCAACAAGTACCAGAACAGTTAAACGGGGTTCAGCAAACGTTTTATCCAGACCCAATAATATGCACATGTGAAATGAAACAACCAGGTCAGATATATTTAGATTGGAGAAGAGAAGTTTGAGGGTTGACATAATAGCCACGTTTAAATATTTGAAAGGATGCCATAGTGAGGATGGAGCAAGTTTGTTTTCTGCTGATCCAGAGTCTAGGACATACAGTAGAGCAATGGATTCAAGGAAAAGAAGAAAAGAGATTCAGCCTAAACATTAGGAAGAAGTTCCTTAACATGAGAGCTTTTCACTAGTGGAATATGGTTCCTAGGAGAGTGGTGGAGTCTCCTTCTTTGGAGGTTTTTAGGGATAGGCTGGATGGCCATCTGTCGGGGGTGCTTTGAGCGTGAGTTCCTTCATGGCAGGGGGTTGGACTGGATGGCTCTTTTGGTCTCTTCCAACTCTGTGATTCTGTGATTCTAGAGAAGCCTTGAATAAGTAAACAAAACCATTTTGAATTTGCCAGAGATCACTTGAAGGCATCTTCCAAAATGCGTCCAGGGATTAAATTTATTTTCACCAGTCTCCACATTTCTTATGATTTCCATCTTTCCTGGTCAAACCTAAAAATATGTGAATTTTAAAAGTATGCTGGGGATAGCTGATAAGGTGGACTTGTCTGCTTTCTCCTTTTCTCCTTGTTTTTCTGTTCATGCATGCTCAGGAAAAGACCCTGGGGGAAGCTGCTGTTTACTGTGCCTGTTGTAAGCAGATATACAAAGCTACAGCAGAATGCCATTCTATTGTTAAGCTTTATCGCTTTGTTTACTGCAGATGTGCTGCTGCAATCCAACACCAAAACTCTTGTTTCTCCATCCCTCCTTTGGCATCCTCCCAGTGATGATGACGCTGAAAATATTTCCAGCTAGACAGAGGATTAGGAGGAAAAGCGGGTTGGGTGGGCATAAAAAGACTTTGTAAAAATTAGCTTCTTTGTCAGAGTTTTGTCAACTGAGGGAACCTTATATACCTTTAAATTAGGGTTATATTATGTGCATCTGATAAAGTGGGCTATAGATCAAAAAAGCTTGTAGTTATAGCATGCCATAGCATGTGTGAGGGATGCATTATTTGTATAGCTTATTTGTATGCACAGTAATGGCTTCTTATTTGCTTCTGAGCCCAATTCAGGTGGTGGTCTTGATCTACAAAGCCCTAAATAGCTTGGGGCCAGGATACCTGAAAGGCTGCCTCTTCGCATACAGTATGCACTTGACCAAAATCTAAAATCATTAACAGTCCCTTTTACGTATCCTATCACCCCATGAGGTTAGACTGATGGCTCCATGTGACAGGGCTTTCTCTGTAACAGCACCCCAAAATATAGAATTCCTTCCCAGTGGAAGTCAGATTGGGTCCATACCTCCTGAGCTTCCAGCAGGCAATGAAGACTGTGTTGTTGCACATGGCCTTTGGCTCTTTAAAGTAGAGGTGCTTTCAAAAATGTTTTTCTGATTTTAGACCTATTTTAAAGAGGAGTTTGATTAGTGTTTGATTAGTTTGTAGTTATTTGTTTAATGCTTTAAAAGGCTTTTTAAACATTGATTTTACATCACCCATGGGCCCCAGGTGGGTTGAAAAGTGATAAATAAATGCTTTGATTGAAAGAACAAGTGAATAAATACCATAGCAAAGGTAGTAATCATTAAGCAATTCCTTGCTTCAACAGAATGATATGGCAGCCCTTCAGGAAACGGTTACTGTATGTCTGTTTACAATTTTTACATTTGTACATCCTGCTTCCTCAGTCTAGAAAGCTCACAATATGTAAATTCACACATCACTATGAAAAAAATAAGTGAACAGTATTAACAGTATTAATAAAAACAATATTTTTAACAGCCCAGGCCCCTGACATCTAGATATGAGCCAGAAGTGAAGTTCCATCCTATTTTTTTGCATGAGAGAACATTATAAATGTGGGTTTCAAGGACTGGATGGGAAGTTAAAGTGTAGCTATAAAATTGTGGCTATGTGTCTGAGGTTCTCAGACACATAGGTTCTCAACTATTATTATTATTAACATTATAAGTGCTTAACCCTATATTTATGTGATGCTATGATATTAATTTTCTAAAATCATGTTAAAAGTGCTTCCTGCCACAGCTGCTCCTAAAACTCTGAATAAAACAGTTTTGTGGTGCACCCAACACATGCATACCTACTTGAGAGTTGATTAAAATGAGAAGGAAAATATTTTTTTAAAGGCACCTACAAAACTTACATCAAATGTGTACTGAGCTATCTGAAGCCACTGTCCACATTAAAAACCTGGAAGAGTAGCACTAAAACCAACTATACGATTGGAATTTGCATTCCTCTTCTATACTTATCCAGAGATCTCTATATACAATTTCCAACTGGATGCATAGATGTAGTCAAGTTTAGAGATGGAAGGTTAGGTTCCTGTGCATGAAGCAAAAGGGTAAGGTAGACTGTGGTCCTGGCCCCAAGTGACCCCATGACTGTTTTTGTGGTCCCCAACCCACTAGGTTCCCCAGGCTGCCCTTTCCTCTGTCCAAAAACAAAAACTTATTTGCTTCATCTGAAAGCTCCCAAGACCACCAATTCACCTTTTAAACAGTTTGCAGAGGATACTGAACTGTTTAAGATTGAAAACAGCAGTGGGCAATTGTTGGGGCTAGAGACTCCAAGAGAACAGAGAAGGCTACATGTCTATGTTGAATCCTTAGTTAAAAAAATAATCAAATAATTTGCCTCATAACACACGCTACCAAAAAAAAAATGCTGTTTTTTATCATTGTTATCCAATGTTATTTTAATTTGTTGTCTGCTATATTTTATTGTCTGAATATTAAGATGTATTAATATATATTGTTTAATTATTTTTGTTGAATGGACGCCATAGGCAGGTTTATTTTATCCATTTTAATTGATTGTATGTACAGTGCTGTATAAATTTATAGCACTTTATAAATAAAGCCTAACAATAATAATAATAATAATAATAATAATAATAATAATAATTTTTGTCCCTTGGGCTGGTTTTTCCACTCCTAGGGCTAGGGAGTTACAAAACCTGGCCTGGGATTTGCATGTGGCCCACACACCAAACTTTCCCCATCCCTGATTTAAATCAAAAATCTTTCAAAATCAGAAATTGGCTTTCAGCCAATTCTAAGATTTTATTTAGGGATGGGGTTTGGGGAGGATATTTTTGGACATCCCTGTGATCTCGTCCAGGGGACCCAAGGTACAGTCTAAACCTTAGACTCACATGTACACCCCTGTTTTAATGCTATTTGTGCATATCCCACTTTATTGCTTCTCACATAATTTTAAAGTACAGTGGTGCCTCGGGTTACGAAAATAATTCGTTCCGCGGCCGCTTTCGTAACCCGAAAAGCCTTCGTAAGCCGAAAACCCATAGGCGCTAATGGGGGAAAAAGCCGCGGCTCTGCCGCGGCTCCATTTAAAATAGCGCCGGAGTTTTTTCGTAACCCGAAAAAACTTTCGTAACCCGAAACAATAAATCCCTATGGGATTTTTTCGTATCCTGAAAAATTCGTAACCTGGGTATTTCGTATCCCGAGGTACCACTGTATACACCAGGGGTAGGCAACCTGCGGCCCGCGGGCCGGATGCAGCCCGGCGAGGCCTTGGGACCGGCCCCAGCCCAGTCCTGCCGCCGATTGCCGCCGGGGCCTTTGGCGTCTTGTGCGAGGGGCATGGTGGGGCAATTGTCTATAGAAGCCTCAGAAACATGCATTTATCTTAACATTTTTTTAAAAATCAGCAAATTTTTTCGCGTGTTCTCCATTTTTTATTTAAAAAGTGCCCTCCATTTGAAAATTTTGTCCTACATTTGTCCCAGTTTATTTATTTATTTAATTTTTAAAAAATTATTTAATTACTGTATATATTTTTTGGCTTCGGCCCCCCAGTTGTCTGAGGGACAGCAACCTGGCCCCCAGCTCAAAAGGGTTGCCTACCCCTGGTATACACTATCCATGGAAGATGAAAAAATTGCCCCCAAAATATTTTTGACATTCCCCCCCCGGGGGGCATGTGGGGCACAAAAATGGCCCATAGGCCACACTTTGCTTATCACTGCCTTAGGCTGACTAAAAAGGACATATTCTCACTACATCAAAACCAAAAATGACAGAAGAAGATGAGTTCTAGTCTATACACACTTCCAAACATGCATGTTTTGTACACAGAAATAATTGTGCTCTGTGGATGAGCATCAATACTTGCAAGTCCCCACTTGCAACCTAAACTTGCACAGCCTAGCCATTGTTTTCTCCCCCATTTCAGTGAGCAAGAAGAACCAGAAGGATTTTAAAAACCACCTAAAAAGAAGGTTCAGGCTGAAATATCAAAATGTTCGCATGCTAACATACAGTTTGGTCTTATATTCAGCCCATAATGCTGTCTAGCAAGATCACAACTCTCATCATTCTCAGCTATGGTGGCAGCAGTGGTGTCACAAGGCGTCACCCAGTGCAGTAACTCATGGTGTCACACACACCCCTTGACCTCCTCCCAGCCTACATTCATACAGAATCCTTAGTAATGCTTTTTGTACTAATTTACCCATAAATCATAATTCCTATATATCTCTGAATCTAATGTTAATAGTTGTGACATAAACAACTGGCAAAATTAAAAATTATCTTTAAGTTACAATATAATATGCACAGAATAAATGTGTTTACATATAGTTTCATGTAATTAAAGTGAAAATTTGGTCAAGTGTGATGCTTTTAAAGAATTTTTAAAATTAATTTTAAAAGAAATTTAAAAATATTTTTAAAAAATTGAAAATTAAATTTTGAAATTTTAAATTTAAATTTAAAAAATAGGGCCTTTCCGTTCTGCTCCCACAGATCCTCAGCCCATTCACACCATCTCTTCGGCATTTTAAAGAGATACAGGCAAAAGCCACAGCTTGTTTCTGCCAAAATACAGATGTTTGAGGAGCAGTGGTGTCACCCCCCCCCCTTTTAGGGTGTCACCTGCTGTGGTCCACACCCCCTACATTCCCCTAGTAATGCTACTGTGTGGCACTTGCAGGGGATGATAAGAGCTGTAGTCCAAGACATCTGGAAGCCACTAAACTGGAGAAAGCTACACAGTCGTCTCCCCATATTTTGAAACACTACAACTCTAACAAGCCCACAGTAAAATGAAAGATCCAAATAAATCCCAGCAACAGGAATGGGACAATGTTTGAGCAACAGAGATCCAGCATGGTGCAAAGATTTGAGTGTTGGAGTAGGAGTCCAAGAGCAAACTTTCAAATCCCCACTCAGCCATGCAAACCCACTGGGTGACCTTGGTAAAACTGTACTATCTCAACCTCAGAGGAAGGCAAAGGCAAACCCCTCTGAACAAATCTTGGCAAAAAAATCCTGGGGTAGGGTTGCCTTGGGGTTTCAATAAGTCAGAAATTACTTGAAGGCATACAACAACAACAAATAGTTTGAGCAACACTTTTTTAAAAGCAAGCAAGAGTTTGTAAGAGCCATTTATAATCACATCAGACAGAAGCAGGCCAGCATATTGTTTCAAAGCAGAAATGATAAGGTCATGCTCTTGACCTGACACATGTGAAGACAAGATGTACCAGTGTAAGTCCCAGATCCTTATCTTTTCAGCTGTGAAACAAGCCCAAATTTGCACCTCTGTCAAGGAACAGAAAAACAGTAAGAATGCGCCACCAGTAGATGTACCTACAGGTCCAAGAAACAATTTATTATTCAATACCTGGTAGAGAGAGTACAGATTCTCTTTTGCAGAAGTAATTTGAAATGTTGACATGAAGAAATATTGTACCTTTAGAGAGTGGAAGCATGAGACAGGGTGGAATTAGACAATATGGGCCTGCCAAAGAAAATGAAAACCTTATGCCAACTCTCCCCTCCTTTCCCGTAATGCATCGTTATGGAAATGCATGATGGGATGTCATCATTTTAATGCATTTCCCTGCCTCTCCCAACCCCTGCTATGGCAGCATATAATGCAGGGAAAGACACTGGGAAGGAGGTGATGTAAGATGTCACACGTTTTCATATCTACATATTTTTACAGGGGAGAAGGAGCATCTGGTTGCTGGTTTCAGTACTCTATGAGTTACTGTTGAATCACATCCTATCTATAGTCCTTATTCTCTGGAACATCATTCAACCTTCACAATGTTTTACAAGACATTTGGGCAACTTCTAGAGTAGCTAGACAGAGTAAACTAAAAACATTTGGTAGCAGTGCTATATCTTAGTGGCTTGAGGTACTGGTCATACATGAACATCAGGATAAACCAGGAAACTATGAGTGGAAGAGTTGTGCATTTTTGCACACTCCTGTGTGCAGCAGGAGCAGCTAAATAAGTCATAGGCCTTCACTCTATAGTTTGTTTAATGTGACACTCAAAGTCAGCAGCAACACAGGTTGTAGCTTTATTTCCCCCACTCCAGTGAAAGAAACCACAGAACGTAGCCTGAACTCAGCCTCTGGC
Organism: Sceloporus undulatus; assembly: GCF_019175285.1. Taxonomy (NCBI): domain Eukaryota; kingdom Metazoa; phylum Chordata; class Lepidosauria; order Squamata; family Phrynosomatidae; genus Sceloporus; species Sceloporus undulatus. The sequence goes on from NC_056523.1 coordinate 195,672,443, forward strand.
TTGTGGGAGTCAGGATGGAAATAAGCTGGAGCACTAGCTGTTTCCAGGTTTAGATACCACAACAAACTCACCACATGACCAAAGTCTGCAGTTTGTTCAGCCATTCCTGCTTCAATCAGGAGCAACTGAGCAATATGCACCAGTACAGTGTTTACACTTTGTAATGCAGGGTTCCCAATAATCCCTGGTCCGCTACGATGTCTCTGTACATGGTCACTGTTAATGCACTACTGCATCACTAAGACCTCAGTATATTAGACAACAAGTGTTGCGTACTCGATAAGAGTGTTGGAATTATTTATTCCATAACCATCTTTCAAGGCCACTGTCTTCCAAAGGTGGCTTACATATAAATAGTGAACTTTATCGCACTGCGTTCCTTCCATGCGATCTGAGCACGGAACGGAAGGAGTAGGGATGAGTGCGGAACGAGTGGGGGACGGATTTTACCGCACGCATCCGTCCCTCATTCGTTCCGTTCCCCCTCTCTTCCGTTCTTAATCCGTTCCAGAGGGGGAAATTTTTGAGAACTGTTCTGAACAGTTCTCAAAAAGCGTCCCCTCTGGAACGGAATGGGCAGGGAAGAGAGGGGGAACGGAACGAGTGAGGGACGGGTGTGTGCGGTAAAATCCGTCCCCCACTCGTTTCCGTTTTCTGCCGGGCCGAGCCGAGAACCCGGTGCGATAAACTTCATAGTGAGAGTCAGCATTAAATTGTAATGTTAACTGTTTCTGAATAAGCTACTTAAAATACAGTACTATGTCAATAGCTAACAGCAGCAAATTCCATATTTTTAAAAGCATGAGAAGATATGTATGTTTTTGAAACTCTTTTAAGAGCAGTTAAAGGTGGCCCAAATTCCAGATGGTAGGGGGATAGCATGAGAAGATCTTCTTTCTCCCTACATTCCCACTCGTACCCTCCATTCTAGTAGTCTAGTAGTAGTCAAGGGTTGCTGTCCCAGCCTAGGATCTCCACTGCCCCGTCCCTGATTCATCCCTTTTCACTTGCCGCCCCTCACTCCTTGAACCTTCTTCCCCCATGAACATGGGTCATCACTTCATTGATGACTTTTAAATCTGTTCAGGGAAGCATTCCCAGGCACTGTGTGATATTTATCAGATGTTTTAATTGTTGCCTGCTTTTTTAACTATAGTCATCCCTCCATATTTGCGGCTTTGATTATTCACAGATTTCATTAATATGTTCTCTCGGAATATCTAGGTCCTCCAGTGCAACTCTGTGGTCAACTTTAACTAAAAATTGCACTGAAAGACCATTTGTAGCTACTCCAGTGCCATTCTATGGTCAGTGTATGTTGGACATTGACCACAGAGTTGCACTGGAGGACCTAGAGATTCCTAGAGAGGTGTCCTTCAGGTAAAAACAGTGTTTTTGTTATTTGTGGTTTTTCCATATTCACGGGGGTTTTGTTCCCCTAAGCCTAGCGAATATGGAGGGACAACTGTAATTCTATTTTTTATTATTACCTATTGTTTATATGTATTTTGTAGATTTCATGCCATTGGCAGGTTTTATATTTTTATTGATTTGATTATTTGTATGTAAAGCGCTGTGCACATTTACAGCGCTATAGAAATAAACAATAATAATAATAATAATAACAATAACAATAATAATAATAATGAAGGCCTTTTTCTAGCACTTGGCAATCATACTGATCATAGCTGTGGATCTATAATTATGGCATCCAAAAATTTTCTGAAAGCAAGGGCAAGCCCATAATGGCATTGGTGGTCCCATAAACAAATCCTATTCTTCTGTCAGAACTGAAGGGTTTTGTCCCCATAACATTTCTAGCCCCATGAAGGATAGAACCAAGAAAATAAATACATCAGTTAGATTAAGACATGTAGAATGTATGCATCAATTTCTTCATGACTGCAGTTCTGTCCTCAGAAGACTACATAACTCCTATGGATTTACAAGGAAGGTTGCCTGCTTTGGTACCACAAGTGCCAATAACAAGCAAGCAAATGAGGGAAACTGTAAGAACTGTGCACATCTGTTTTTAAGCTGTTAGCATTGCTAATTCAGCTGGCTATCACCGGCATGTGAACTGACAGATGAGTTCCAATCCTTAGTTGAGCATGAGGTTCTACTGACAACTTAACACCAGGGTCCAAAATACACTGCAGAAATAATTCAGTTTGAGACCACTTTAACTGCTTTGGCTTAATGCTAGAGAATCCTGGGAACTGTAGTTTTGTGAGACATTTAGCCTTCTCTGTCCGAAAGCTCTGGTGCCACAACAAACTACAATTCTCAGGATTCCCTACCAATGAGCCAGGTAAGTTAGAGCAGTCTCAAATTGGAATATTTCTGCAGCGAGTTTTGGACCAGAGACTATCTTTTGGCCAAAACTATCCTGAATGGTAGGTATGGAGCTCCATGGCAGAACATGTTTTGCATGTGAAAGGTCCCAAGTTCAGTCCCTGCCATCTCTATTACAGTTGGTCCTTCCTATCCATGGATTCAACCATCAGTGACTTGAAAATGTTTTTTAAAAAAGATTTTGCCATTTTATATAAGGGACACTATTTTACCACACCATTGTGTTTAATGAAACTTGAGCATCCCCAGATTTTGGAATCCACGGGAAACAAATGCCAGCGGGATACCAAGGGCCCATTATATAATGAACTGGAAGGCAGATGATCTTCTCTGACAGGGACCCTAGAGAGCTGTAAGGTAAACAATATTGGGCTAGATGGACCAATGGTCTGACTCAGTACAAGACAGCTTCTTACGATGCTGAAAACATGACCTAGATTCTGTGTGCATTGGCCCCAAGCACCTTGGGAAAGGATGGGCCACAAATGTGCTTGATTTTGCTCTGCCAGGAGAATTCAAAAAACACTTGCAGTCTCACAAAGGATCTGAAAGTTACAGCCCATATCAACTTTTGCATTGCTAGGGGTCCCACAAGGGAGAAGGGAGTATAATGGTCATTCTGCCTTCACCGTTGCCTTTAAAACAAGTTGCTGCTTGTTGCCTCAGTTGGGCCAGGCTTGGGAAAGCACATAATAGGATGATCAACAAGCCAAGATTAATTTTTTGCTTCAGTGCAAGCTCTTCCTCTTTTTTTTTTGCTTCAGTGCAAATCCTCCCTTTCAGGTCACAGCATGAAAAGAAGGCAGCTGAGAGGGGATGGCCAAGTATGGTGTAGCGACTAGGGTAATGGAGTTGGGCCCGGGTTCAAATTCCCAATCAGCCATGAATCTTGCTAGGGCCATCCATTCCCATCCTGTGCTGTAGAATTTTGAGTGGGGGCAAGGAGGGCCATCCTAAAATAATCCCACATATCCAACACTGATCTCCCTGGAACAAAAGCAAGAAATACATCTTTGTTCATCATCTTCGGAATGCCATTATTTAATAACCAACATCGGGGAAGCAGTGAGCAAGAGCCTGAACAAGTTACAACGCAAAGATGATAACTCGCTGGAAATTTGATTTAAAAGAATTACAGGATAATGACATGACAATGGTTACCAAATAACCCAACTAGACTTGGACCTGCAGATCTGCAAAATGGAAAGAAACACACATATATACACACACACCATTCACACCATGTTTACAGCCTTGTCAGAGCTGCCGATGGGCTGGCCTCCAGGGGCTTCCCCTAAGAGCTTCAGCAAGGGTATGTTTCCATTGCGGGCATATTGCTGTTCAACATTTCCTAACAATGAAAGTGCAGTGAGGTGGGGGTGGAGTGAGGGAAGGAAGGAAGGAAGGAATGAAATATAACACTAAACCAAAAGAAGAACTGCAATGGTGTGCAATGGGAAACACAATCATAAACATCCACCCACACACACATATATATCCACAAGATCTCTTAGTTCGTTCATTTTGTAAATGCCAAGCTCAGTAGTGGGTACACAGAGAGACAGACAGAGAGAAGGCACACCCTCAGCTAAAAATAAATAAATAAAAGGAAAAAGGGGAAATAAAAAAAACCCTAAGAGATAAAGTGTATTGAAAAAATATGAGCAAGAGTTAGTCACTTTGTTCCAAAAGGCACACACTCTTTATCTGAAATAGGACAGGAAGGAAATTTAAAATAGACCTGCAGGAATATTTCTTCACACAATGCAGAAGTAACCTCCAGAATGCATGGGTGCAGAGTACTCTTTTGACTGTTAGAAAAAAGCAGATCATGGGTGGGAATCATGCAGCCTTCCAGGTAATGTTGGACTGTAACCCCCAGAATTCATCACCATTGGCTATGTTGGCTAAGGCTGCTGGGAGCTGCAGTTGAACAACGTCTGGCACAACCACTGGTCAAGGATTCAGGTGGATGAAGTAGAAAACATCTTAAGAACCAAAGCTTGACAGCCAGTGATCTCTCTGGTGCCACCTCCATAGCTACCTTGACATCCCATCTTAAAAAGCATCTCCTCTATGAAGCCTTTGACTTACCTGCTCAGCTCATCTATATGTCAATCAAAATGAAGCCTAGTTACATAGGACAACACACTTGCTCACAGAGGTTGAAACTACACAGTGATGTAAGCTTGCAAATGCTAAAGAAGTCTAAGAACCCCACAGACATTACTTTTAATTCCAAGAAAGAAATTTCAGATATAAGACCTTTGCAGCTTGGGACCAAGTTATCTGAAGGGGCATGAGACTCCATATATACCTGGACCTCCTTTGAGATTCTCACCAGCGGCTCTTCACTAAGTTCAGGTACATATGAATTGCAGCAGGTGGCTGTTTAATGGTAGCAAAATGGTTTTAGAGACCCCTCTCCAAAGAGGTTCAACTGGAAGCCCACTCTCACATTCTTTAGAGCTTTTAAACTTGTGTCAGTCTCTTTTATAGATAAATGAGATAAATAAAATATAAATAAATTCCAACTTATTAATTCTTTCCCCATTTCTCAATTCTCAAGGCTTCTATTACTTGTCTCTGGGGTAGGAACCTCTCTTTTAAAACAAAATATTATTTTGCATGCCATAAAATGCTTCATGCAATAACAATAGTCTCAGGGTTAAGCTGACAGCCCAGCAAGCTGAATGAACACTAGTTTGACCCAACCGACAGCTACTGCCAATGTGAGATTCTCCAAGCCCTGTACCTGCCTAGGCTGCATCCACACTACAGAAATAATCCAGTTTGACACCACTTTAACTGTCATGGCTACATGCTGTGGAATTCTGGGAACTGTAGTTTGTCCCTGGCATGCTAGAGAGAGGTTGATTTGACACACACACCCATGCCCATCCATGCCTCCTCCTCCCCATCATGGTAGTAAGGAAGGGCAATCCTGGTCTGTTGGTGGCAGCAGCACCCTCTGTACCCACCTGTGCCCTGCAGAGGACACACACAATTCCCAGAATTCCACAGCATGCAGCCACGGCAATTAAAGTGGGGTAAAACCGGATTATTTCTGCAGTGTGGATGCATCCCTAGTCAGGGCCCTGCAGAAAAATAACTGCCTAGCAGGGAAAAAAGGGACCCTCATCTCCTTCCCTCCATCCTCCCTTGGCCTCAGAAACAGCAGGGATGGAGAGAAGGAGCTGGTGATGAGAAAACCTCCTGCCCAGGCCGCCTGGTGGTGATGCCTGGTTGCAGGTGCCAAAGGAGTGGTCACAGGACATCATCCTCTGATACCTCACAGGCACTGCCTGGAAACTGGCCTGATCAAATTTTAATGGAAATTAAACATTTAAGTAAAGAATTTTCTTGGAAACTGAATGAGAATATGATTAAAGATGAGCAAATGAAACTGGCCTGATCTATGCCCCTCTCCTTCTTCCCTTCTTCCTTTCCTGAGCATTGCCTGCTGCATCACACTACAAGATTTGTTGGGGCCCATGACATGCTAGAGAGAGGTCCATTTGGCACTCCCCTCATGCCTTTTTCCAGGCCTCTTCCTGCTTCCCATTCTGGCACCAAGGGAGGGCAATCTTGGTTGGCTGGCAGTGGCAGCACCCTCTGCACCCACCTGTGCCCTGCAGAAAAAAACACACACACAACACACATATTGGGGAGTCTCCCTGGCTAGCTAACCCCCAGGGTTGGCAGTGGTGATGGAGGGAGCCTCAGGCCAAGGAGAGTCAACCTGGCGCACTCCTCCTCTGGCTCCTCTTACCCAGCACTGTGCCCATCTCAGCCCCACACCTGTCCAGCCAGGAGGAGGAAGGAAGGCAGTTCTAGCTGGGGCTAAGGGTCAAGGCAGGGGCACCAGAAGGCCTCCTCACCACCAAGGAGGACAAGGCACTTTCCAGAAAATGGGAGGACACAAGAAAACACTCCTAGAAAGGTCAATTCACTTCACAGAGGGTGACCAGAGGTCCTCACAAACACTAAGGAGGACAAGGCCCCAGAAAAAAAAGGAGGGCATTAAAGAAAAAAAAGGAAGGACATGACCAAATAAAAGCTTCAACCCCTCCTAGAAATAGAAAGCCTTGCTTCTCAGGAAGGCTCAAAATGGAAGACCTTTCAGAATTCCTCCTGGGTAGATAGGCAGAAGTGGAGGACCTGCCCTGGAAAAGAAGGACATCTGGTCACCCTGGCTTTGGTGGCGATGAACCCCTTTCTTCGGATACACTTAGAGGGACCAGATGTTCTCCTCACCAAAAAGGAAAGCCAGGCACCACAAACATGGAGGACCTTCCAGACAAAGGGAGGACATTCCCAAATAAAAGCTCAAAACACTCCTAGAAATAGGGATGCCTTTCATACAGGGTGACCAGAGGTCCTCCTCACCGCCAGAGGATAAGGCACTCCAAAAAATAGAGGACATTCCCAAAAAGGGGAGGACAGTGTCCAATAAAAGCACAAAACACTACTGCTGGTAATGTAAAGCCATGCTTCTGAGGGATGCTCAAAAAGGGAGGACCTTTTGGGATTCCTCCTGGAGGGGAAGGCCGAAATGGAGGAGGCGTCCTGGAAAAGGAGGACCTCTGACCCAGGCTGAGCAGAGGAGGCCCTAACCACAAAGGAGGACAAGGCACCATGAAACGTAGGGCCTTCAAGAAAAATGAAGAGGGTTAAAAAGCTGGAAAAGCCTCCAAGAAATGTAAAGCCCTGCTTCTGAGGGATGCTCAAAAAGGAAGGACCTTTTGGGAGTCCTCCTGGGCAAAAGGCTGAAATGGAGGACATTCCAAATAAAAGCTCAGAAACCCCCCAGAAATTGAGGGATGCTTAAAAAGGGAGGACCTTTAGGGAGTCCTCCTGGACAGAAGGCTGAAATGGAGGACTAAAACCTCAAAAAAAATCCAACCTAGAAATGTAAAGCCATGTTTCTGAGGGATGGTCCAAAAAGGAAGGAGGTCCTTTGGGGAGTCCTCCTGGGCAGGAGGACTGAAATGGAGGAGGCGTCCTGGAAAAGGAGGATGTGTCTGGTCGCCCTGAGGGAAGGAAGGAAAGAAGGAAGGAAGGAAGAGATAGGAAAAGGGAGGGAGGGAAGGAGAGGGGAGGGAAGGAAGGAAAGAAGGAAGGAAGGAAGGGATAGGAAAAAGAAGGGAGGGAAGGAGGAGGGAAGGAAGGAAGAGATAGGAAAAGGAAGGGAGGGAAGGAGGAGGGAGGGAAGGAAGGAAGGAAGGAAGGAAGGAAGGAAGGAAGGAAGGAAGGGAGAACATGAGAGAAAGGGATGGGAGGGAGGGAGCCCCTTCTTCTTACCTGGAGCCTCCTCCTCCGGATGATCCCTGAGTCGTCCATGGCAGAGAGGAGCTGGACCCATGGGCTCCCCGCCTCCTCCTCCTCTTCCTCTTCCTCCTCTTCTTCTTCCTGGGGTCCCAGAAGCCCAGCGTGGCTCCCTCCTCGCCCGCCTCCCGCCAGGCCCTGCTGCTGCTGCTGCTGCTGCTGCTGCTGCTGCCTGGGAAGGCAGGAGAAGAGGAGGAGGAGGAGGAGGAGGCTGTGGCTGTGGCTGCAGAGGCGGGAGCGCAGGGCGGAGCTGGCCAGGTGGGCCAAGGGCTGGCCCAGGCAGGGCCCCTGCTGCCTCTCTCCCCGCTGCTGCAAGGGGGGCGTCCTCCTTTTCCCGGACGCCTCCTCCCCCTCTGCCTTCCCACCCGACAGCAGGAGGCAGGCAGATCCCCAAGGCCCTCCTCCTCCTCCTCCCTTGGGAGCATCCCTCCTCAGGGGCACTCTTCCTTGGGAATGGCCTCCATTGTGTCTTTGGCATCCTGGCCCTCCTGGTCCTCCTTGTGGGGAGCTGAGGAGGACCCCTGCAGGCCCACCTTGGTGGGAAGGGATTTCAAGGGATGGTTCTGGAAGGGCCTACATTTTTTGCAGGGCCTGGCCTTCCTTAGCATTTGGGACCTCTGCTGGGCCAACTCACCCTCCCTGCACTGATGCCAATTTAGAATTATTATTATTGACCAGAGGTCCTCTTTTTCCAGGACACATCCTCCATCTCAGCCTTCCTGTCCAGGAGGAATTCCAAAAGGCCCTTCCTTTGGAGCATCTCTCAGAAGCAGGGATTATTTTTATATTAGGGTTTTTAGCTTTTATTGAGTCGTGTCCCTACATTTCCCCCCAGATGTCCTCCATTTGGAGGTGCTTTGTTCTCCTTGGTGGTGAGGAGGACATCTGGTCACCCTTATTGCAACACACACACCACCTCTCACCATTGCCAATTCTGTGGGTGGGTGTTGGGGATGATGGGAGCTGCAGTCCAACAAGGTTTGGAGGGCTCACCATTCCCAAAGGAATACAGGCCTGTTGGACCAGGCAGAGGTGACCGGTGGCCTCCTTTCTCAGGACATGTCCTCCATTTCAGCCTTCCTGTCCAGGAGGAATTCAGAAGGCCCTCCTTTTGGATACATCCCTCAGGAGCATGGATTTCTGTTTATAGGAGTGTTTTGAGTTTTTGTTTGGTAACCTCCTCCATTTTTCTTGAATGGCCTACATCTTACCGTGCCTTGTCCTCCTTGGTGGTTAGGAAGACATCTGGTCACCCTGTGTGAAGTGAATTTCTATTTCTAGGAGTGTGTTGAGCTTTTATTCAGGAATGTCCTCCATTTTCCTGAATGTCCTCCATTTGGAGATGCCTTATCCTCCTTGGTACTTGGGGCATCTGGTCACACTGTGCCAACTTACCTTACCTACACCGATTCAAATCCTTCTTTTCCAGGACTTGTCCTCCATTTCAGCTTTCTGTCCAAGAGGAATTCCAAGATGTCCTCCCTTTTTGGCTTCCATAAGAAGCATGAATTTATGTTTCTCTTAGTGTTTTTAGCTTTTCTTTGGTAATGTCCTCTATTTTTCTGCAGTGCCCTCCATTTTGTAGTACCTTATCCTCCTTGGAGTTTGTGACTCCACTCTGGAGCCACAACAGTCTACAATTCCCACAATTCCGTAGCATGGAGCCATGGCAGTTAAAGTGGTGTCAAACTGGATTATTTCTGCAGTGTGAAATCAATTGTTGAAGCATCTCCAAGACCCCCATCCTCTGTTGCTCTGCTCAGATGCTGCAGGCTCAGATGCATGACATCCTCAGTTGAGTCTATCCGTCTGGCATGTGGTCTCCCTCTCTTTCTGCTGCTCTCTACCTTTCGCAGTATCATTGCCTTTTCCAGTGTTTCAACTTTTTCATGATATGGCTAAAGGACAACCTCAGTTTAGTTATTCTGGCTTCCAAGGAGAGTTCAGGCTTGATCTATTCAAGGACCCACTTGTTTGTCTTATTGGTTGTCCACAATCTGCTCAGCACTCTTCTCCAGCACCCCATCTTGAATTAGTAGATTTTCTTCCTATCCTCTTTCTCCACTGTCCAGCTCTCACATCCATACATCGTGATGGGGAATATGATGACTTCAGCAATCCTCACTTTAGTGTTCAAGGTTATATCTTTAGGATCTTGCTCAGTTCTTTCATAGCTGCCACTCCCATTCCTAATCTCATTTCTTGACTCCACTCTCCATTCTGATCAATGTTCAATCCAAAGTATGGGAACAATTTTACTATTTCCATTTTCTTGTTATCTGAGATGAACTCTTATAGGTCTTCCACTATCATCCCCCCCCCCCTTGATGTTCACCATCCAGCCTACCTTGGCACTTTTCCTCAGACCCTCTTCAGTAATTGAATAAGCCCCTTTAAATTAGATGGTCTTTACTTCCCAAAGAAACAGGCATAAAGGGTTTTAACCTTACTTGAACAGAAAAAGCTTTCCTGGGCAATAGCCCAGTTCTATCAGATACAGGAGGAGGCTCTTCTGGCTTGTTCAAACAACCCATGTTCACTTAGCGTCCTTGTTCAGATATCAGGAAGGCCATCTGCCTGGCCTACTCATGTGAGCCAGCCCTGGTGCAACTAACTCCTGACCTGCACCACAACAGAGTGTATCCAGTGGTTTTTTGTAATGATGAACATGTTTCCACAGTTGGTGGTGCATGGTGGCATGTATGCATCCCTACCCCATGCAAATCTGTTCCATTAGAAAGTGGCTGCAACTGTGGAAACGCCTTACTTCTGAGGACCACATCTGCAAGACATGACTGGTCACACCTGATGAACCAGTTGCCTATCATGTGAAAGCTGGCCTTGGTGACTGACTGCCTCAAGTCTTGAGGGAGTGTCAAGCTTCACACAGATGCTTCAAATAGTGGGTCCTTGGTATCCACTGGGATTTGGTTCAAGGACCTGTCATTGATAACAAAATCTGTGGATGCTATAGTCCCATTAAATTTAACGGTGTAGTGAAATGGTGTCCCATATATAAAACTGCAAAATCAGGGTTTGCTTTTGGGAATGTATATCTTTTTGGAATATTTTCAAGCTGTGAGTGGTTGAGTCCACAGGTAAAGAATCTATGAATATGAAAGGCTGACTGTATAACCTGAAATGCAATGCTTTTCAGACATACAAATGTTGCCAATACAGTACTACTTATTCAATCGAAAAATTAAATATATCTTATTTATCAATGTTTTGATTGCAGGTCCAAAGCTATAATGAATAACAAGGTAGGTTCTCTACTGTGGTTGTTAGGTGCCTTCAAGTCAATTTCAGTGTATGGTGGCCCTCTCATAGGGTTTTCTTGGCAAAATTTGTTCAGGGGAGGTTTCCATTGCCTTCCTAAGAGACTAAGAAAGTATGACTTGCCCAAGGTCATCCAGGGGGTTACCATGTCTGAGTAGGGATTTGAACCTTGGTCTTCCAGAGTCCTAGTTCAACACCTATAACATGGCATCAGCAAGCTAAAACAGAAGCAAAAGCAAATCACAGAGAGCCAATACTAATAATATTTTATTAAATCAGGCAAGAGTAGGCTGAAACAATTGTTTAAAGATAAATTTATTCTCTGGCTAGTAGAGCAAAATGAAAAGCAGGATGACCAAATCTCTTGAGGCAGAGAGTGTTCCATCTATCGGATCCATCTACTATGGAGAAAGTTTTCTCATACATTGCCACCAACTATCTCTCACATCAACAGCACACATAAAAGTGGCATAATGCCAGCCTTAAAGTAAAGGCAGGTTCACGTGGGAAGAGGTGGTCCTTAAAAAGTAACTTCATCCCAATCTGTTCAAAGCACGTTTGAGTAACTGGCCATCCAGATATTTTTAGACTGCAGGTTCTATAATCTTTCATCATAAAGACTATACCAGCTAAAACAAATAAGAGTTTGGGGCCAAAAATAAGGCCACATTTGTCCACAAAGGTAAGAAAACCTTGATTTGTAATTAGAAATGATCTAGTTGGTAGGGAAGTGGATGCAATAACAAGAAGTAATCAAAAGCTGTAGCAGCTGCTGCATTCTGCAGTTGTTAAAGGTTCTCCATGGCTTTGGGGGAGCCTCACATAGAATGTGCTGCAGTAGTCCAACCAAGATATAATTAAGCCAACTAGGAGCATGGCCAGGTCTGGACATGTGCAAAGGCATTCCTGGCCACAACTGACACTTCAGCACCTAACAGCAGGAGCAGCTGCTGAAGAGCTCCTAAGATACAAGTCTGATCTCCTGAGAGAAGTGCTGTCCTACCCCTTGATGAATAGCCTTCCTAACCAATAGCACCTCTATTTTGTCTGGATGTAATTTCAGATTGTTTACCCTCATCCCACCCTTCACTGACTCCAAACAGTTATTCAGACCTCCATGGAATTCCAAAATACAACAGAAAGGAGGTCTGGAGGTGAGTGTCATCATTGTTCTGTCAACTGGGCGAGGGGGAACCATTTATCATCTCTGAATTATTTCTTGTGGTAGTATCATCTAGATTCAGGATTGGGCAACTTTAGATAGTCCAGGGACTATTTTATTTTATTTTATTTTTTGCCTTATCACTGGGCCTAGTACAGGCTCAGCTAGACCAAAAATTTATTTGAAAAACTCACTCTCTTGCAGTGACTTGAATAATAATAATAGTTGTTGTTGTTTGCTTTTGCCCAAAATTGGGACTCAGAGTGGCTCACATTTAAAAGAATAATACAATCAAGACTATACAAAAAGAGAGCATTAAAATAGAATTAAACTATTTGAGGTATAATAACCAGTCATTCAGTAAAAGAATAAAATACAATTTAAAAGATTTTTTAAGAAAATATTTAAACAGTTTCATTTAGAAAAAAAAAATACAGCACCCTCAATGTTTCCCAAACTCTGGTCCTCCAAGTGTTTTGGAGGCCAGTATTTTAGGATTCTAGGAGCTGAAGTCCAGAACATCTGGTAGATTAGAGTTTGGGAATCAGCCCATACATGATGAACTTTCTGTTGTAAAAGACTGTCTGGATATAAAGATTTTAGACGGTTGTTGGAAGAACAACAAAAATGGGATCCCTTCTAGCCTCTCCAGGAAGTGTGTTCCAGGGTCTAGGAGGAAAGCCACTGAGAAGGCCCTCTCTTGAATCTCCATCAACCATGCTTGTGATGGTGGTGGGACTGAGAAGAGGACTTCTCCTGATTATCTCAGAGCCCAGGCGGCTCACACAATCTGCCAGATATACTTGCAGATTCTTTTTTGTTAAATCTTAATGATTTGTTAGAGGGGGTTACCCTTTTGCTCCTGGATGCTTTCAGGAGTGCAACAATGCATCCATGCAGTTGAATAGCCAAGATAGAGAGTGGAATCCAAAACAGCTCTGAGGTGCTGTGTTCAGCTCACAGGCCACACTTTTCTCACTTCCAAAAAGCATAAAGGATAAAAGTGAAACTTGTGTGATCTCCCCACCTGACCCCATATAGATTAATGGCCAAGGGATTGAGCACTAGACCCCTGCCAGGATCACTTGTTGAAACAAACCTGCAAGGAGGGTTTGGAGCACCACTAAACACCCTTCCTCCACCAGACCTTTCCCATCAAAGCAGGCTGCAGCCAGCAGGGACGTAGCTAGGATTTTAGGAAGGGGGGGTCTAGATTAAGTGCCACCATTATAATGGGGCTTGAGTGTGGCGGCGCAGCAGCACACACCATTCATTTTTCTAATGGAAGGGGGGGTCCGGACCCCAAGAACCCCCCCCCTTGGCTACGTCCCTGCAGCCAGGGTGCTGCATATTCCCGGAAGCCCCTGAAATAGTCTGCAACACCAACAGGGATGTCTCCTATCCTTGTTTTTAACAGAGGATGATCTGTTGGCATTTTCAGGTAGGATGGAATAGAGCCCTCAGCAGATAAGGAAGAGTTAATGATTCCCACTAACCAGTCAGCTGGTCCACCTCTGGCTGCATCCACTAGCCAAGCTTGCCCACGTGCATGACCTCACTGATCCTTTCCTCAAGTGGCCTGAGCTTCCGACTCATTAACAGCATCTTAAGTCAAAGCAGGTGCAAGTGATTTTATCCTGAAAGTGTCTCACTGAAAGCGTCCCTGCTCACTGGGAGCAGGGAGGAGGTCCTTGACATAAAAGACAGTGAACCAACTCAGAAAAGTTCTGCCAGTCAACTCTGTGAGGGTCCTAGGAAGCACAAGGTCCAGCTTTTCATCTGCTGTCGGTTTAGGGGTCTCTCACGCTACACCACCACAGCACTATGATTCCACTTTTTAATTGTTGTGACTCCATTATCCTATTGAAATCCTGGGATTTGCAGTTTAGGGCATGGCACTTAGAATTCTCAGCTCTGGTGCTTCCCCAAACTACAAATCCCAGGGTTTCATAGGATGCAGCAGTGGAAGTTAAATTGGAATCATAGCAGTTATCACTGCGTAGTGTGAATGAGTCCAGTTGTCTACATCCCATCCATGCCACTGTAATTTGTAAGGGCATTTATTTGCTTCCTATGAATGCATATGTCACCTAGTGTGTATACCGAAGTTGTATCTAATGTTTAAAAAGCTTTTCCACCAATGATATGTCGACCAACCAGGCCCAATTTGAGCTGCCTTGAAGATCAAATGGAATGTGGCTATGGTTCTTAGTAATTTTAATAGGATTTTTAGTTAGATCTGTAATGGTAAAATAATTTCCCCCTCTTTTTTATTTTTCTTTTCATTGCAGGGGGTGGGTAGGTGGGTAGAGCCCTACTGTGTATTAGTTATATGTCTCCCCCTCTTTTTTTAATTTTGTTCTCATTTCTCTAATTTCTCTCTCGCTCTTTATTTTTTCCTCCTCTTCTACTTTCCCCTCTTTTCCCTCCAGTTTCTTTATCTTTGATTGTCTATTATTATAAAAGTTAATTAGATTGTTTGTGTGAAAATGAATAAAAAATAATGTTAAAAAGGATAAAATTCCAAATTAGTTTTGCATTCCTGTTAGGAGTTGGGAAGGACTGAAATCCTGGAAAGGTTCACATTTGGATAGGGTGATAACAGCATCAATGTTGCATGACATCTTAAGATGAAAACTGTTCCTTCTGGGTTGTAGAAAAATATCTTTTAAACAAAAGCAAAAAAGGCATGCCATCAGATGCCACAGAAGTAGCTGACTCATATCCCAGTTTCATAAAACTGGAACTAAGCCCTCCGTCCTTTACTGATGTCCACTGTTGAAATGTTGAAGCCAAAAAGAGCAGAAACTCCCTAGAGGAGTGCAGTGAGTCTCCTGCATTATAAAGAAGCTCCTGCAAACACTGGATTCGTTGTATTGGCATAACAATATGCAGTGAACAATAGGAAACTTAACAGACTGGAGATATGAGCCACAGAAAAGCTAGGGAAATTTTCCCTCTCACTTTTTATCTAGGACAAACCCGTCCAGGAGGCATGAGCTGATCTGAACTAGTGGCCATTTCCAGATGGTCTTTTTAGCAGATAGCTGCTGCCTTCCTCCACGTTGCGCTTCTGTTGGGAGTATATTAAATACTGCAAATGGGGAAATGCAACTTTTCCCCTGGGCAGCTCAGCTCATTCATGGCTATTACAACTGCTGTGTGAAACATGATTACCTATTGAATATTGCATTGGATATGAATGGTAGTGAGCCTACTACCAGGCTTACGGCATTTTTGGACACCTAATGGGTTTGGTGAATTTAGTTTAATGCTTTAGTACAAGAGCAAGACATTGGCTGGAACCTGGTGAGCTGTGTGGCTTTCCCTGGAGCTCCCGAGGGCCATCCTTCACCACCATGGTTGCAGTCTACAACAGCTTCACATCACTCCTTGTCATCTTTTGGGGGAACTTTTTTTATTGGAGTGGGAGAGGGATCTTGCTGTTTTAAAGGTAACCAAAGAAGCAGCATTTTGTGGCCTCTTAAAACATATTTTCAGCCAACAGCTTTTTTGGGATGGGGAAATTGGCAGATGAACATCTTGATAGGTTGCACTCCATTTTAGCAGTCCACCAATTTAAGATAGTTACAACTAATCATGAAATTAACCTGCATTAAATTTGCTAAAATTAACTGGAGCTTTGTAAGACCATTGGTGGGCTTGACATATATAATAAGAATTACGTATTTTCACTCTGATGGCAGATTTTTGGGTGTCGTTAAAGGCAGGCAAATGGGAGACAGTTCTGACTTCATGGGGTATAACCCACTGAGACTTATTTAACACAGCCTCATGTAATGGTATTTCAAAGCTCCAGTTAATTTCAGCAAATTTAATGCTAGTTAAGTTCATGATTTGTTGTAATCTTAAATTGGTAGAAAGGGGCTGCCCTTTGAATTTTGTGCTTTAGTACCAAAATATCTCAGGTATCAAGATGTGGATCCCATGTAGGGTCAGCAGTGAAATACTGGAGTTGGAACCAATTGGGGGGAAACTGTCTCAACCAGAACACACAATTGGAATGATCCAAGTATGCCTCATGATCTCTGTGCCTGTGACCTTCTATGACTTTAAGAGCAGAATCAGGAAGGGTTTTTCTTTTCATTTGACTGCACTAATGTAACATTCAGTGTAATCTTAACTATTGGTACAAGCAATCCACAAAGCCTGGAAAATAACTTCCAAGCTGTGCCAGTTTCCTCTCTTGCCCTTTTCTGATCAAGGCCAACACAGTATGTCAGAGGGGTGGCCTTCCAGACATTTTGGCTTCAGTTCCCATCAGCTCCAGCCATCATGGCCAAAGGTGGGGGAATTATGGAAGAGTAAAGTCCAAACATCAGGAAGATCAACGTTTCCCCATCCTTGCAACTCATTTTGCAATTCCTGGCTACCTGGGCTGTCTGTCTGGTTGTGAGTGGCTGCATCACACCATCCCTTGAAACATTGCCGAGTCTGCACCTTGACCAGGAGCCACAGCAGCACTTTCCAAGTCATAGTGGAGTAACACCACATGGAGTTCAAGTGGCAGCTTCATAGTCATCCCAGAAAATGTTGTTTTCCCTGGGCTCAATCTACAATAAAATCATTCCTTTACTTTGTCCATTGTGCTGAAATTAAGGGGAAAAGCCTTTCAACATGTGCATTCTGTCCTCAAGCAGCCCATTGCCTAACAACACCTTTGCTGTCCTTTTTGCCCTCTGAGTAACAAAAGTCTTGTCTTCTGTTGATCCAAGGGAAAAGGAACTTTAAAAGGATCCATCCTATCCCCCTATTTGCAGCAGGGACAGACTTCCAAGTAGACAAATTTCTCAAAGGGGAACAGCAAATGTGGTGTGACTTAATGGGCTTCTCCGTGAAGCTCAAAATGGAGGACATTTTGAAATTCCTCCTGGACAGAAGTTTGAAATGGAGGACATGTCCTAGAAAAGGAGGATGTCTGGTCACGCTGACCAGTAGACTCAGAGGAAAGCCCATACAGTGGGCCCTCAGTATCCACTGAAGTTTGGTTTAAGGACTCCCAATGGATAACAAAATCCATGGAAGTTCAAGTACCATTAAATACAATTACATATTAAAAGGGTGTCCCTTATATAAAATAGCAAAATTAAGGTTTGCTCTTTGAAATTTATATTCTTTTGGATTATTTTCAATCCCTGTATGCTTGAATCCATGGATTAAAAATCTGTTGACATGGAGGCCTGACTGTATTTTGCAAAAGGCAAAACGTGTGGCATTTTGAGGTGGTAAATGAGTTGAACTGGGGGGATTCTATGTCACATGTAGAGAAAACTAGCATGAGAGGGAGATGGGTTTGAGCATAGCTCTTTCCTCAACATGTTTTGGGGAGGATCCCATTATTTGTGCAGGTATCTCTTCAACTACCTTCCAGCCATCCAGCCTGAAGTAATACAGCTCAGATATATTTGCCACCACCCTCAAGAACCAAGCCTTTGTGCAGCATATTTCCTCTCCAGACACTAATTGCCTTGGGATTAAGGACAAGATTAATCATTAGCCCTTTCACATCTCAATCTCCAAAGTCTTGGCTTCCCTCCCTCCCTCCCTCCCTCCCTCCCTCTCTCTCACACTGCGCAAACCACAACCTGTTATTCTGCAAAGGGTCAGAGTAATAAAGGGGAAGGGGAAGTGGAGAAGGGTGTCTGAGAAGCCCTAATGCATCTGGCAAGAAAGACGTCATCAGAGAAATTTAATAAAATGTTAATTTTTTTTTAAGTCCATCTATGCCTCATCCCCCCATCACAGTCCCCTGGCATACGTTAAGAGCTCTGCTGCATTATTGATCAGTCTCTGGTTCCTCATCCCGGAGGAACCAGAGACGTGGCTGAAGAGAAGAGCCACAAAACGGCCACCACTCTTTCCATACACACCAGAGAGTCATGCCAGTGGAGTGTGTGTGTGTGTGTGTGGATATGTGTGCATGAACAGGATGGAAAAAAATAGTGTTTTAAATTGTTTAGTTTCCTTTTCAGCCATCCGGAGGTGATCTGATATGCAATGAGATATACCTGTTTTAATAATTGAAGATAAAAACAAATAAATGGTGGTGGCTTCAGCCAGCCCATACAGTCTGATTTCTTTGAGACTGCTTACTGGTTGGAGAGAGGAAAGAGGAATCATCACTTGACAGTTTGGGAAAGGATAGAGTTGGGGAAAGTGTAAATTGAAGCACTGGTTTTCACTGGGCTAACCATTGGAAGTAAACTAGGGCAAGTCAGGATTGTAATGAGGCCAGTGGCCACAAGCCAAGGAGAGACTTTAGAAAAGTCAGATGGGCTTGGGCACCCCCTGTGGGATTTTTTGACTTTGCCAACTAGGGAGGGCTGGCCTGGTGTGGCCTGGCCTGGTATGGCCTGACCAGCTTATGTCTGTCCCTCAAACAAAAGCTAGAAAGGAAGAAATCATCAGCTTGTGAAAGTTTTCATAATACAGTACTGAGCGGGAGTGGGGAAACTTCCAAGGGTCTGGAGGCCAGGTTTTTTTGCCATCAGGACTGACCATGCATTGCACCAGCCCTGGGCTGCATCTGCATTGCAGAAATAATGCAGTTTGTCATCGCTTTAATGGCCATGGCTCCATGCTATGGGATCCTGGGATTTGTAGTTTGTTGTGACACTGGAGCTCTCTGTCAGGAAAGGCTAAATCTCTCCCAAACTATAAATCCCAGCATTCAGTAGCCCTGAGCTGTGGATGTTAAAGCACCGTCAAACTGAGGCCAGCCTGAAGACAGAGGCTCCTCCCTCCCTAACTGTCATCTTTCGGCCTCTGGGGGAGAGAGAAGGCTGGCCCAGTTCCATCAGGGACTAGCCTGAAGAAGGAGGCTCCTCCCTCCCTGTCATCTTTCGGCCTCTGAGGGAGAGAGAAGGCTGGCCCAGTACCATCAGGGGCTAGCCTGAAGAAGAAGAGCCCTCCCTCCGGTCCATCTGCCTTGGTCCAGGCCTCAGAGGGAGAGAAGAATGCTGGACCTGATTCCCTCCCCCCTCACTATTCCCTTTATTTTATTGTATACTGTATGGTGTTTGTTTTTAATGCATTGTATGTGTAATTGTAACTTGTGTAAACCGCCCTGATCTGAGGAAGGTGCGGTATATAAATAAAAACTTTATTTATTATTTATTATTTATTTCTGCAGTGCAGATGCAGCCCTGGAAGTGTACATGTGTAAAAATCACAGACACATGTACACATAATATCAAACGAGAAGTGCCCAAAAGTTCACTTCTAGTTTCAAGGGATGGTGGTCTCTATTCTCCTGGAGGCTTGCAAAAGCAGAATTTTTTTTTTTAGCCCTCCCCACCAAAACATTCTGGCAATTGAGAAGGCAGTACTGTATGGCTTAACACTCCTGCCATTTGCCATAGAACTACCTGCCTTTATGCAAAGGGGTACTTAGGTGGTTTAAAAGCTGCCAATGGGGCATGTGGAAATAGTCAAGCAATTCTATAGATCCTGATATAGTGGACAGGAATCAGTGAATCTGTTGTTTGCTTGCATATGTGTGTATGGAAACTGGGATCTTTTCATTTCCAAATCAATGGAAATTTCTTTTCATTTTCCTTTAAATATAATTTGTTTTTCCTTCTACCTTCCTTCCTCTGTTCCCCTGTGCCTCATTTCTTGTTGTAGAGAATACGTCCCATATATAAATGTTATTACCTGCCCTGTGCCTCTAGAACAGACTATAAAAAATCTAATAAAATGAATAATACATCCATCCTAAATTTTAGAGCCATCATTGTGTGAGGTGTGTGGGAGAAGTAATGTGTTAAGTCTAATCTGAGGGCAATAGTGGAGCTGTTAGTCACACAAACAGCACTGAGGCAGTCTCTTTTCCACAGCCAGTAGAGAATATAGCAAGCATCCATCTTGTGACTTGCCACACTAACCAATCTCTGCACTGTGGCAGCTTCAACTGAGACTGCATCCACACTGCATACATATTCCAGGCTGATCCCACTTTAACTGTCATGGCTCAGTGCTATGGAATTTTGGGAATTGTAGTTTGTTGTGCCATGACAAACTACCATTCCCAGAATGCCATAGCATTGAGCCATGCCAGTTAAAGTGGGATCAACCTGGATTATTACAGTGTAGATGCAGCCCAGGTATTGTGAGAGGAAGGGTCTGAAGAGTTCCTCTTTGACAGGCCTCTTCAGACCAAGACTGAATACGCCATTTGACACAACCAGTTTGTGGGATCCTTTTCAACCTCTTGCTCCTTTAAAAATGCATTGTATTAATGTGACAAAGGCTGCATCCACACTGCAGAAATAATCCAGTTTTGACACCACTTTAACTGCCATGGCTCAGTGCTATGGAATTCTGGAATTCAGTGCTCTGGATTTGTCCTTTTGTAAGACATTTAACTTTCTCTGTTAGAGTGTTCTGGTATCAAAACAAATTACAACTCCCAGAATTCCCTAGTCTTGAGCTGTGACAGGTAAATTGGTGTCAAACTGCATTATTTCTACATTGCGGATGCAGCCAAAAACCAGGGAGTGCATTTTGGGTCACATGTGGAGATAATCGCTGCCCTACAGATTTCATCACTGGGACAAATTAAAGTACAGTAACCGCAGCCTGAAAGAGGCCACAAAAGTAGACAGTGTACTATTAACAGTGTTACCTCTCTTTGAAGGGCACAAAGAATCATAGAATCATAGGAGCTTATCAAATGGGGAAAATCCCATACAAAAATGGGACTTAAAAGCTGGAAAAAAACCCGTAAAAGAGCATTGATTTTCACACACATCGTTGTTAAAGTGGTGTTAAACCGAACGGAAAGTAGACAAAAGCCACTCCTTTTTCCTTTTGGGGTTTTCCGAAAGTAAACAGGAGCAGCTTTTGTTACTTTCCATCTACTTTCCATTCGAGTTAACACCACTTTAACAATGTCATTGTGTGAAAATCAATCCACTTTTGTGGATTTTTTCCAATTTAAACTCCTGTTTCTGGACGAGATTTCCCTCATGTGATAAACAGAGTTGGTAGAGAACTCAAGGACCATCCAATCCAACTCCTTGTCAAGGAGGAACACAAAATCAAAGTACCCAACAGATGGCCATTCAGCCTCTATTTAATAAAGACCTCCAAAGAAGGAGACTCCACCACGCTCCAATGCAGCATCATCCACTGTTGAACAGCTCTTACTGTCAGGAAGTTCCTCCTAATGTTGAAGTGGAATCTCTTTTCCTGGAGCTTGTATCCATTGCTCCATTGGGTCCTAGTCTGTGGAGCAGCAGAAAAGCTTGCTCTCTCCTCAATATGACACCCCTTCAAATATTAAAAGAAGACTATCATATCACCTCTTAAACTTCTCTTCTCCAGGCTAAACATCCCCAGCACCCTAAGTTGTTCCTCATAGGGCATGGTTTCAAGACCCTTCACCATTTTGGTTGCCCTCTTTGGACACGCTCCCGTTTCTCAACATCCTTTTTGAATTGTGGTATCCAGAACTGGACACAGTATTCCAGGTGAGGCCTGACCAAAGTGGAACAGTGTGGTACTATTAGTTCCCTTGATCTATTCTAGACCCTATACTTCTGTTCATGCAGCCTAGAATTGTATTGGCTTGTTTAGCTGCTGCATCACACTGTTGACTCATGTTCAACTTGTGGCCTACTAGGACTCCTAGAGCTCTTTCACATGTACTGTTGTTAATTCAGGTGTTCCCATCCTATATCTATGCATTTCATTTTTGTGTGTGTGTATTTATTTTTATTGTTAAATTTTTTGCCTAAGAGGGTTGGCAGGGGATTGGACTGGGTGGCCCTTGTGGTCTCTTCCAGCTCTACAATTCTATGATTCTATAAGTGTAGTAGCTTACATTTCTCCCTTTTGAATTTCATTTTGTTACGTGGGCATGGAATGATTTACCAAAGGGTGCATCAGAAAAATGCATCTAATTTCACCATATTTCTAATCGTAACTAACAAAATAAAACAAAACAAAATTAATTAATGCAATACACTAGTTAAGCCAAGGATGGATTGGTAATATTTTTCATGTTTTGGCAGACTGGTAGACACAAGCAATCAATTACTTACATGCTGCAGTAAGTTGCTACCTTGTAAATAATTGTCTTTATTCATTCAGTAAGAGAGAGGTTATAATTAACAATGTTAAGGTCTCACAATATGATCACCCATACAATCCAGATCCTGTATTTTAAGATACAGGCCTACATAGTTACAAATAACAGACAAAGTTAATGGAGCTGTATACATCTTATACAGGCATAAGCATGCCATGGAGCCTTCAGCCTTAGGACAATGAAATCTCAAGAGGAGACAGCGATGCTCTGTCAAATTTGTGGCATGTTGGATGAAATGCTGGCCATTCAGCCATAACAATGCCTTTCAACCGGCACAAAATGACATAGTTCTGTGATATGCCATTCAGACAGGTACAGTTCATGCAGAAAGATGCAGAGAGAGAAAGAGAGAGAGTTTTGGACCTTTCTGAAGCAATAGCACATTGTGACATTTAACATGTGTAACAGCCTAAATACCCTGAATGTACCAGCTTCTGATTGATTTTAGAAGCTAAATGGAATCAAGCCTGGTTAGTTCTTTAAAAGTACCAAGGAAGATCAGGTGCTGTAGGTTATATTATTTTAGAGGAAAGCATTGACAAACCTTAGTGTTTTTTGCCTAAGAAAACCCTGTGGAATCCATGGGGTTGCCATAGGTCAACAGGTGACTTGAAGGCACATACATACTATCATCGTGGCACATTTTGAGTGCTCAAGGCACTTTGTCACAATTCTTGACTAAATGTCTGAAAGCCAGACCAGTGCCATTACCTCTCCCAAATATTGGTAGAAGGCTGAAACACATGCTATCTTGACTGTGTCTCAGGAATGGACATTTTGTAATCTGGGGATGAGGTCTGAACCTGGGACAAGCACAATTTCACTCAGAACTTACACTCTTGTGAGTTACACTGGACTTCTCTAGCCAGGTGTGTGGCTATGGGGTGGCTGGCTAAAATGAGGACGCTGTCCATCGTATTTGTTCCTTTACTCCCCTAGTTTCTAGCCCTGTAGCAACTTACATTTTCAGTTGAACATTTAGAAATAAGAATAAAAACATGCATCTGAGGATGTAGGCTCAGTTCTACAAAAAGCTCATGCTTTCTTTCAGTTATTTTAACAGGTGTTACAAGATCCCTTTGCATACTGATTTAGATATAAGGTTTAGTCATCCAAAATAGGAGGCAGGGAAAGTTACTAAGGGATGAGAAGACATCCAATATAAGAGCTCTAGGTGTGAATTACACTCAGCCTTCCATATCCATGAATTCTTTATCCACAGATTCAACCAGCCATGGTTTGAAAATATGCCAAAAAAGATATACATTCCAAAAAGCAAACCTTGATTTTGCCATTTTATATAAGGGACGCCGTTTTACTACGCCCATTGTATTTAATGGGACTTCAGTATCCACGAATTTTGTTATCCACAGGGGGTCCTGGTACCAAACCCCAGCAGATACCAAGGGCCCACTGTATTTTCTGTCTTCTCTCTGCCATACAAGAAATTCAGGGACTGAAGGAACATTTAATTGAGGGGGAGAAGAATTATAATTCGAAGGACAAGTGCCCTCCTTTTATGCTTTTGTATCTATACCCCTGTCTCCATCTCAGTGACGGTGATGTCTTATATCAAAAAACAGGATGATTCAGCTTCTTCGCAGCAGCAGTAAGAAAGAGTTTGGGGCCAGCAGTGAAAGAGGAGGACAGCCATCTTCTCCCTCTGCTTCGTCTATGCCCAATGATTTTTTTCCTTTGCCCCAGAAAAATCAAGGCCTTAAGTCCCAAGCAAATGGAGCCATCAGAACAGCCCCAGCCATGTTTGCGAAATTAGCTTTGATGAAATATTCATGCAGGTGATTTATTATTAAAGTCAGAAGAGCGGACAGAGCAGGCTCCATAGTGGAAGAAAGTGAGCTTGGCCTCTGACCCACCATTAAGCAACGGGAGGGAGGGAGGCTGACAAGGAGGTTGCCAGTCTCCTCTACTCAGTGCACAAGCGTGGCCACTGCATGCATCATTTCTGGCTTGATGGAAACTGCAGAAGTCATTGTTGCAGCTGCTCGACTTGACAAGGGTGGGCTCATGCTTGCATTTCCACAAGCACATGGGGTAGGCATTAATTTTTCAGCACAAAGAGTAAAATGCTGACAGTCCCACCATTTTATCAAAAGGGGCTGGTAGGTAAGAACACAAGAGAGCCATATGCTCATGTATTGAAGCAAGGTGATGTTCTGTAGCTATGAGCAGACATTAAACCATGTTTATCAAAACAAGAGTGTAGAGGTTTGTAGGGTAAGGCAATAGGACTTGAGCTTACAATTAAATGTGGTTTGGTGTCAAACCCTGATCTCTACAGTCATAGTCCAACACTCAAACAACTATGCCATGCTGGATATGAAGCACAATCTTTTGTCTGTCTTCCCTGGTTAAATTGTAAGGAGAAGTACATGGTTGCAAGGCCACTTGGCAGCCCAGTTCACTTCTAATGTGGGAGGCCAATTGGAAGCCACAGGCCAACACACGATGAAGAGGAACGGTAAGGAAAAGCCTAAGCAAGTTCTCCTCACCAGCCCACACAGTTTATTTAAACATTGGGCTCCATTAAGCCTGCCACTTTATACAGAAATGGAATGGACAAAGTATATAGAGGACCCCATTGATGCTTCTAGCTTAGTGCTTCATTGGATACTAAAGTATGTGTGATCCATATTGTTGTTGACTGGGCAGTTTCATAGAACTGCAAACTTTCCATGGTGGCAATCCTACAGTTAGTCATCAACAAGTCATTGTTTATATGGCTCTCTGGGGAAAGATGTACTACTAGGAACACATTGTTACCTTCTATCCTAAATATAATATACACTGGTAATATTTTCTAATGCCTGAAGATGTTATTGTTCTGTGCCTTCCAGATGACTCTGACTTATGACAACTTCATCATGGATTTTTCTCGGCAAGATTTCTTCAGAGGATGTTTGCCATTGCCTTTCTCTGAAGATGAGAGAGTGTGACTTGCTCACAGTCACTTTGGAGTTTATCATACAGGGGAAAATTGGTAGTTTAAACAGTGATTAACTGGTCAAAATCGTGCAGTTGAGATTAAAACGGGATTAAAATGTGATTAATACAAGAGCCCTTATCCTGGGAATAACCAGGCAATAAACAGCAAAAAATCATTCACGGGAAAATCCCATGAATGATTTGCTGCTGTTTATTGCCTGGTTATTCACAGGATAATGGCACTTTAATCTCGTTTAATCTCGATGTTGTGTGAAAACCATTTGCTCAGTTGCATGATTATCACGGGATATTCCCAGGATAATAGCGCTTTGAACACAACGTCATGTAAAAACCATTAGTGCAATGGCAAGATGGGGTTAATCACTGTTTATACTTCTATAAACTCCTGGATTTCCATAGCTGAGTGGGGATTCGGACCGTGGTCTCCTGGAGTCCATCATCCAAACCACTATATTGCCTCTTAGTGTGAACATATCCTTTTAAAAATTGAATTTGTAATTCTATGGAAATTTAGTTGATCAGAGGATGGAATATTTATCAGTAGAAGTAGGCTTTCTTTGCCTATTCCCCCCCCCCGACCCCAAAAAAACATAACGCATTTTGTCAGTCACACCCCCGTCCACACTGAAGCAAGGGAAGTAAAAGGGGGATCAAAAACACAAGCCAAATGTTTCTTGCAAGGAAATAAATACATTTTTTTTTTTTTTTTGCAACAAAGGCTTGGGTGAGGACCTGGGTGACATCATTTCTAACCAATCCCATATCATCTTTCTCAGAGGATCTGAGTATTACATTTCCAAAGCATAACATGCAAACCAATTTCCGGTAGAAACCCACACATGTAACAGGATTACATAGCTAACAAAGAGAGAAGCTTGAAACTCTAGGCAGGTGCTTTAGCTAATGTTACTTGCCGAAAAGAAAGGTTGCTTTTGGTGGGCTATTGTTTTTAGGAGGATGAGGTAACTGTTCTAAGAAGATAGGAGCATTTACTTCTAAGACTGGAGAAGGATGTTAGTACCTATACTTTATTTATAGGCTCCCTGCGACAAAATGGTGCTTCTGGGGAATAAATTAGAGCATGGTTGCCAAGTTTGGTCTCAGCATGCCAACACAAATTAGAATTACAAAGAATCTTAAGGCACCTCAGAAATCAACAGTTTTTATTATGGCATAAGCTTGTATGACTGTATCACACAGTATATGTCCATATGTCTATATGCCTGAAGCACCAATTAACCATACCTCTCATAAAGTAGACTCTGGGCCTGAACAGACAGGCCAAAATAAAGTTGCTTCAGGAGATATGCTGTTTAAATGACACACACATCTTAAAAGGCCAGATGCTGTGCCACAGCTATGCTCCAGTCCTTAGGATTGGAGTGTGGCCTTGGCCTCTTAAGACGCATGCATCATTTAAACACAATACCTCCAAAGTCACCCGAAGCAGCTTGTCTGTTTGGGTCCTAAGTTCCAGAAAAAGCATTGTTGTTAACTGCCCTTGAATTGATCTGACTCATGGCAACCCTGTGAATGAGACGTCTCCAAGACTCCCTATCTCCCAATGCTCTGCTTAGGTCTTGGACATACATGCCAGTTAACTCCTCAATAAACTCTACCCATCTAGCATGCATTCTTCCTCTCTTTCTACTTCCCTCCAACTTTCCCAGCATTATTGTCTTTTCCAATGAGCCATTCCTTCTCATGACGTGACCAAAGTAAGACAGCCTCAATTTGATCATCTTGGCCTCTAGGGAGATTTCCATCTTGATCTGTTCTAGGACCCATTTGTTTGTCTTTTTGGCTGTCCATGGGATCCTCAACACTCTTCTCCAGCACCACATCTCAAATAAGTTGATTTTCTTTTTATCCACTTTGTTCACCGTCCAGCACTTGCATCTGTACATAGTAGTAGGGAAAAGAATGACTTATATAATTCTAACTTTTGTGCTCTGTTGTATATCTTTACATTTTAGGATCTGTTCTAATTCTTTCATAGCTGCCCTCCCCATTCTTCTGATCTCTTGACTGCAGTCCCCGTTCTGATCAATGTATATGGCATAATAAGTGTGTTGATTCTTCCAGTGTTGTTTTTGTTTTAACCATCAAACACAGCCCCCCGCCTGGAAATCAAGATGATTAAATAATTTTACAATTGTATAGCTAGGATTTTTTTCTCTCACATCAAGGCCTAAATGAACCAACAGCCAAGCTTCCTTTTGATGGCAGCATGCTCTTACAACAACATACCTGAAAGATCTTCTTAATCTGAATTAGAGACCTTTCATAGTTTTCTGGTGGAAATATCACCACACCTGAGCTTCAATTTTCCCTTGAAGGTCCCAAATTGGGGACCCCTAGTTGGTCCCCCCCAATAAAATCTGCTTACTCTGACTTTGCTCATGGGTGACAGACTAAGTGTTCGGTCAGTCTGTCTAGACAGAGGGAATGCATACATCAAGGCCAGGAAAAGATTTCAAGAACTGTAGGCATGCCTCAAAGACTCAAATGGAGTCTTTGCAGAATGTATAGAAGTGTGAGCAAGATCCTTGGGTTTTGTTGTTTTTTGCCAGTTGTTGTCACCTTCACATCCACTCGTTCCAGTCTTTGGGGGGAGATCAGGGTGGCCAGACATCTTCCTTTTCCAAGACATGTCCTACATTTCAGACTTCTCTTCAGAAGGAATTTCAAGATGTCCTCCATTTTGAGCATGACCAAGAAGCATACTGAGTGTTTGTACCTTTCAGTTGGTCATGTCCTCCATTTTTATTGAATGTCCTCCATTTGATGGTGCCTTGTCCTCCTTTGTGGTTAAGAATATGGCAGCCAGACTGGTCACTGGTACCTCCAGGGCCAGCCATATTACACCTGTGCTAAGAGACCTGCATTGGCTGCCTATCCGCTTCCGGGCACAGTATAAGGTGTTGGTGATCACCTATAAAGCCCTACATGGCTTGGGCCCAGGACCGCCTCTCCCCATACATTCCGCCCCGCACCCTCAGAACGTCTGGGCAGCAATTACTTAGGGTTTCAGGGGCCAGACTTACCTCCACAGCGAGGAGGACGTATTCCATCGCCGCCCCGGCCCTTTGGAACACGCTGCCCACAGAGCTCCGCTCGGCCACCTCCCTGGCTCAGTTTAGAAGGGATTTAAAGACCTTCTTATTTCAAGCTGCATTCCCCGAATGAAGTTCCATCTGGCCTTCCTCCCTCTTTTTGTTGGCAAGATGGTTGTCTGATGGGTTTTAATTTGTTTTTAATCTGTGTATTTGTTGATATTTGATGTATTTGATGTATGTGATTTTACTGTGTTGTTCACCGCCCTGATCTTTGGAAGGGCGGTATACAAATAAAAAATTTATTATTATTATTATTATTATTATTATTATTATTATTATTATTATTAATCTGGTCACCCTGGGGGTGATTTCTTGGATCTGGCTCCTCCAGCTTGCTTGCTTTTTCTTTTAAATTAGGGCATGGTTTCCTGAGGTGGTCCAGTTAAAGTGCTCTTGAACTGGATTACTTCTGCAGTGCGTTTTGGACTCAAGTCTACAGGCCCCTAGATGCAGAGACACTGGTGTACATTTCCATTTCCCCTTCAGACACATCAGTCTCTTCAATCCCTCATGGCATCATTAAAGGAGTGAGTGCTGCAATCCCAGAATGTTGCTATGGAGGCAAAAACAGATAGCTTGAATTCTTAGCTTTCTGTGGCCATGACAGAATATTCTGCACAGATTTGAACATAGTTGTCATAGAAATTCAAAGCCATGGGTCTCTGGTTGATGAGTAGATTTGAGAACATGGGTCTCTCATTGCCAAGGAGACAAGAGTAGATGTGTATCTGCTTGCAGGCAGTCTCTTATCCCCAGGGAAAATAGGAGTAATCGGCTTGCCAGCGACATCTGAGACTCCAGATCTATTGTCACAGCAGCGCCTCGAGCTTCTGTTACATCTCATATAAGCTATAGTCTTCAAATCACTTAACCTGAGGTTGTATCGCTAAAGTCACAGGGTAGAGCCAATTGAACAACAACAGCCATGATATGTCTGGGATCTGAGATATTTTGTGTAGGGACTCTGATCCAGGGCCACAGGAAGAGCTAGCCCTACCATTATTCATGCAATGGAGTTTATCACATGGGACAAATCCCGTGCAGAAATTAGATTTAAAGGGAAAACAACTTGCTTTTGCGGGTTGTTTTTCGCATGATGTGAACAGAAAATAGAAGAAAACACGCAAATACGGGTTGTTTTTCAGATGAGGTTTGCTTTAAAGAGAAATAACATGAAAATAACCTGAATGGAAAGCTGACAAAACCCACAAAACCTTTTTACTTTTGGGAAATTCTGGAAGTAGAAGAGAGTGTTTTTTGTTGGCTTTCTATTGGGTTATTTTCACATTATTTCTCTTTCCACCAATGTGTCTGAAAAACAACCCGTATTTGTGGGTGATTAGTGGATTTCTGCACAGGATTTGAAAAAATCATATTGCAAAGATGAGGTAGAAAGAAGTTCACATGCTTCTGGAGAAAGTTTCCTATCAGCATGCTAGGAAGTCGTGCTACTCCGGACAAGACAAATTGGACCTGTGTA
This sequence comes from Sceloporus undulatus, assembly GCF_019175285.1. Lineage (NCBI taxonomy): Eukaryota > Metazoa > Chordata > Lepidosauria > Squamata > Phrynosomatidae > Sceloporus > Sceloporus undulatus. Next base: position 195,702,244 of record NC_056523.1, read on the forward strand.
TTTCTTCATACACATGATTTTGGTCACACAGTATATATAGACCCCACTCTCTTCCATGCCAGCATTCTCTGAAGATGCCAGCCATAGATGCTGGTGCAATGTCAGGAATAAACTCTTCTAGAACATGGCCACATAGCCCCAAACCCTCACAAAAAACTATGGATGCCGGCCATGAAAGCCATCAACTTTACATCACATTGTTTTGCTATTTTGGATGGCAAGGTGGGAGGGCTTTATGCCACCTGTAGGCTGCCATATTAATTACTTGTGTTTTACATTTAATTGATCAAAGCTCATTTGGATTATTTAACAATCCATCTGATTATTCAAAGCAGGGATCTTGACTAATCGGGCTTTAGATGTCCATAGATGCATACAAGTGCTTATCAGACCACCAGGTGGCCAGCACCATTTTAGAAGATGCATATTATCCTGAGTTTGAGATAAAGGGGAATGCCTCTTCTAAATGAAGCAGTAAATGCACACACCCAAAAGCACAATATGCTTTCTTTTATTAAAACTTTCCCTTCCCCACTGTGCAAATGTAACTAATTAATCAATTCAGCAACCAAATGTCCTAACCACAAGTCTTGGATAAATGTTCTTAATCCAGTGACAACTTTAGCAAAAAATAGATTTATTCCAGGTGTGATATTTGAAGGAGTATAAACATATGCGAATTTCCAATGGAATCTGGAGCATAATTCTCCATGACAACCCTGCAACTTTACTTCCAGCTGTGCCCTTGCAGCCAGGGAAACAAAAGTTTGAGATTATAGGCCATTAGGGATCAAAGATTGAGAGATGCATAAGCAGGCTACAGAAGGGGCCTCCAGCAAAGTGTACACTTAGGGCTAGCAGCATCCACCCTCTGCCAAAAGCCTTTTTGAGAGCCAGAGCCAGGAGATGGCTGAGATCAATAAATTGAATGGGAATTAAAGGGGTGAGAAGAGCAAGCCTAATGCAGGGTATTTAAGAAAATCAATTGGCATTGATGGGTCCAAGAAGCACAGCCAGCTCTAGTTTAGCTGCCGCGAGTAATTCCCCAGTTATACAATCTCAGCATGGACACAGGGAATAAGCCAAATCTTTGTGGCCGCAAGGTTAGCATGCCCCTGTGGCTGTGTGTACTTTCTGTCCCTCGGCTATGCAGGAGATAATTCTCTAGAAAAGTGATAAATTAATACTTACGTGTAGAGCTTGGGGAAGTTAATTTTTGGACTCCGACTCCCGGAACCCCAAACCACTAGTGAATTATGGGAGCTATAATCTAAAAATTAACTTTCTTAAGTGTTTGCCTGTGGTAGCAAACTATCCAGTGTATTGTAATTCCCCAGTTATACAATCTCAGCATGGACACAGGGAATAAGCCAAATCTTTGTGGCTACAAGGTTAGCATACCCCTGTAGAATAGTGGTAGCCAGCCTATATTTCCTTGCCAGTATGTCATAATCCAAGAGCCTAAATAATCTAAAGGTATCAAATACTGTCTGATCTTGGACACTAAGCATGATCGACTCATGGAAGCCTTGTGAATTTCCTAGGGTTTTCTTAGGTAAGGAATAGAGGTGGTTTTATCAGTTCCTTCTTCTGAAATGTAGCCTACAACACCTGTATTTGTTGGTGATCTCCTTTCCAAGTACTAGCTACTGCTGACCCAGTTTAGCTACCAAGATCAGATGGGACCTAGTGCCTTTAGATTATTTAGGACTATCTGATACAGAATACTGGCCATAGTTAATGATCAAGAGATTTAAATGCAGTGAAAAGCATGCCCATTAAAAAGAAAAACAATATATGTCAACAATGCAGGACATTATAGCAGGCCCTTTCTCTCTGAGTGATCAGCCCACTGAAACAAAAATGTGTTAATCTGATTACAGAATAATAGCAAGGACAGCACCAGTCTAACCTTTCTAAGGAGGGAGTTCTTCTAAAATCTGGGAACAGTCACCAAGAAGGCCATCTCTCACCAGAAGTGCCTGTGAAGTTGGTGGGACAGAGAGAAGCACCTATGCTTGCAAAAGGAGGTACTGAAAAGTTCCAACCGCATGCATAATGGGATATTTTGTTGTTGTTGTTAACTGCCCTTGAGTTGATCTCAACTCATGGTGACCCTATGGATGAGACATCTCCAAGACCCCCCTGTCCTCCACTGCCCTGCTTAGGTCCTGTAAACTCATACCCGTGACCTCCTTAATAGAGTCCAACCATCTGGCATGTGGCCTTCCTTTCTTCCTACTTCCCTCCACCTTTCCCAGCATTATTATCTTTTCCAGTGAGTCCTCCCTTCTCATGATGTGGCCAAAGTACAACAGCTTCAATTTGATCATCTTGGCTTCCAGGGAGGCTTCCAGCTTAATCTGCTCTAGGACTCATTTGTTTGTCTTTTTGGCTGTCCATGGGATCCTCATCACTTTTCTCCAGCACCACATCTTAAATGAATTGATTTTTTTCCTATCATCTTTCTTTACTGTCCAACTCTCACATCCATTCATGGTCGATTCATTGGGAGAGGCGGGAAAATACAAATAAAATAAAAATTATTATGGTAATAGGGCATACAATGGCGTGGATGATCCTAACTTTTGTGCAGTTGTATATTTTTGCATGTAAGAATCTTTTCTAGTTCTTTCATAGCCACCCTCCCCATTCTTAATCTTCTTCTGATTTCCTGACTGCAATCTCCATTTCTATGAATGTTTGACCCCAGGTATGGGAATTCCTTTCTAGGTTGAATTTGTGAAGGTCCCCAATGGTCTTTATTTTTGTTTTCTTTATGTTCAACATTAAGCCTGCCTTTGCACTTTCTCCTTTGCTTTTCCTTAGTAGAAGTTCCAAGTCTGTGAGGTTTTCTGCTAATACTGTGGTGTCATCTGTCTATCTTAGATTGTGGATATTCTTTCCTCTTATTTTCACTCCTCCCTTTTCATATCCTCATCTAATATCATGTAATGGGATATTACATGATTATAGTATCATAGTTGTGTTCTGGCCCTGATCTCCTGGCTCCCATCAGGAGATTCTGGCAACCATATTCTGGCCCTATTGAAGTTGAAAGACAAGAGGATCAAAACAGCTATACAAACAGCCGTGCACACGCAAAAACAATTGCACAAATAGTTATATCCCAATGCATTTTGAGGAAGTCAGTTTTGTGATGAAGTGATTTCTTTGCCTTTTGGGAGACTGCTCAGGGCACTTTGTTGGCTTAAAAGCACTGACACACTGTTTAAGGCTAGGTCCAAACAGAAAACAATGCAAAGCATGCCAACCCAAAAATGTCTAAAAAGAATGGAGGAATAAGGCTAGGTTTTCTCCTTGGGCTATTTCTCTATTTAATTGCTCTCAGGAAAAAAATAGTACCAAATGCACACTTGTAAATACTAGAGTACATATACAGACTATAATGGGGTTTTCTTGGCACATTTCTTCAGAGGGGGCTTGCCACTGCCATCCTCTGAGGCTGAGAGAGTGTGATTTACCCAGGGTCACCCACTGGGTTTACATGGCTGAGTTGGGATTCAAATCCTGGTGTCTAGAATTGTAGTCCAACACTCAAACCACTGCGCTATGCTGGCTCACAGTACTATATATAGGGCTTGTATGGAGAAATCCAAATTGGAGGACATTTCCACATATGAAACCTAAATTAATCCCATTGTGTCATATATATAATTCAGATATAAATAAAACATTGCCTGGAATGTGCATTCGTGTTTTTTTTTTTTAAATGAGCCACACATATACCCTATGTGGACACAGTTCAAGAATCTAGACTAAAGAGCATTCATCTCAGTGTCATTTACGAAAATGCTCCCAGATGATACATTTTATTTGGCACAGTTTTAGTAAATCTGCCTAGACAGATAAATGCCAGTTTGATTTGCTTCAGAACACTTTTTCCCTTGCAGATGCAAACCCACAGAGATCTAATCCCAGGAGGACATCCTTGGATGGGGAGAGAAGGAAGACGGAGAGCAGACTCAGCTCTTGACTAGCCTTAGGGTCATTCAGCCTTTTTTTTAGTGGAATGATGTGAATAATCTCACTCATGCATTCCAGGTTTGTTATTCACACTATGGAACCACATTGATGCCCATCTCTGCGAGTTCTGTTGCTCACGTGTGTCAGTGTTTGAATAAAGATGGAGTCAATGATGCGAATCAATTCTAAATGCATTCAAGCTATGCAGAATGTAATCCTGGGTGTATTTGCCTTGGTTATTCACACTGCCAATGATGTGAATCTTTAAAAAAAAAAAAATTCAAAATTTTAACCAAATAAAATAGTTAATAAGATAATATTTTGGTTTGTTCCCCAATGATCTGTTTAAAAATTACACTCTTCTTCTTCTTCTTCTTAGTTGACTTCCAAACTTTCGGCCTTCTAAGTAGATTAATAACCGAAGTTAGATTGACCTATATTGATGTGAATATATTGATGAGAATCTTTTTTAAAAACTCAGAGGGGAAGGAAACGGTATCAATTATCCCGAATTAAGTTTTTTTGTTTTGGGCAGCCCTCCAAACAAACTTAATCGGGCGCATTCGGATGCATGTGAACAATGAAGATACAACCTGGATTCATCTTGGATTATTTTCACCGTCTAAATAACCCCCATGTTGCTGTCCATGATCCGGGTTGAACTACTCAGTCCCATCTCCATTGCTCTTTCCTCCAGACAGCTCTCTGCCCGGAAACATAGCTATTCCTTCACATGGCATCCCCTGCCTTTCCCAGAAGCTGTGTCTGCTGCAACATAACTAGGCTCCTCTTGTCTCTACATGGAGACATAGGGAGGGTGGGAAGGGATTCTTGCTGGGAAACTACATGAAGTCTGGGGCTAGCTACTTGATTCAGTGAGAGCCTGGGAAAGGATGGGAAGAGAGCAGTGTTTGATTTGGATTTTTGGTGGTTGCATTTGTGCTGCTTTGTGAAGGGTTTTGTGGTGTACAAATGCACTCTCGGCCTAGCAGCTTCGCACAGAGTGGCTAGGATTTTTGTTAAGCTGCCTGTCCACTCTGAATGCATTAAAATTTAATAGGCAAGTGTCAGACAACCACAAATATGGTTCAGTTTTGTTCTACTTCTCTGCTATCCCCCCCCCCCCCACACCTATTTTTAATGGGTATTTCACATATTTATCTGATTCCTCTCCTCTTGGGATCCTTCTTTGACTTTAAAAAAAACCTTAGGCTAAATCTTTCCTCCTATACCTATATTGCTGGTCATACTCTTGATCTGTTATTTTCTCATATCCAGGACATGACCTTTTGCCATCTTCCTCTTCTTGATCTTCATCATATCATACCTTTATTTTAGTTACTTACGTTCTTTGTCTCTTGTGTCATTCTTTCCTTACATGTTTCTACTAATCTTTTGTTATTTGCAACTCATTTTACTCCTCTACCTATAATATGAGCTGCTTTGGATCCCATTTGGCAGAAAGAGGGGTATGAATTAATTAATTAAAATAAAATACTTGTGCTAAGTTCTTTCTCATCTTCTCTTGATACGACAATGGTCCTGCCACATTCACTGGGCTTTAGCGTGAAGGACGCTCCCCAAAAGAATAAGGAAAAACCGCAAATGAAAAACCACTATTCTTTTTACCTAAGAGAACACCTCTCTAGGAATTTCCAGGTCCTCCAGTGCAACTCTGTGGTCAACATCTGCCAGATGTTGAACAAAGAATCATGCTGGAGGAGCTATAAATGCCTAGAGAAGTGGTTTCTCTAGGAATCTTTAGGTTTTCCAGCACAATTCTATGGTCAACCTCTGGCAGAGTTGCGCTGGGGGACCTAGAGATTCCTAGAGAGAACATATTAATCAAATCCACAAATAATCAAGTCTGCAAAGGTCAAAGCCACAAATGTGGGAGGCTAACTGTACTTCTTTCCTTATAGCGCTACACACATACACACATCAAAATAGATGCTTTGCTTTTGTTACTGCTGTCAAGGCAGTTTGTGGCTGAATCACAAATGCACAATGTGCTGAAGTAATCCAAATAGGGTGTTACTGGTGTGTGAATCACAATAGCTGGGATATCTCAGTCCAGGTGGGGCAGCTGCTTGTACACTAGCATCAGCTGGTGAAAACTGCTTAATGACAGAAATGGTATGTAGATTGCCAAATCTAATAGCCCTTCATATATATATATGGCTATTAGATAGATACACACACACATACATGTATACATATAGAGTCAGTGCTACTTATCCACTGATTCTTTATTCCCAGATTCAAGCATCCACAGCTTGAGAATAATTTCAAAATATATAAATTCCAAAAAGTGAACTTTGATTTTGATTTTTTATATAAGGGACACCATTTTACTATGTCACTGTATTTAAAGGGACTTGGGCATCCATGGATTTTGGTATCCATGGGCGGGGGGGTGTTCTGGGGAAAAAGTATATGGATTACCTGTGTGTGTGTGTGTGTGTGTATGTGTGTGTGTGTGTACGATAACTATGATCATGGCCATTTGCTGCATCCAATGGAATCCTGGGATTTGCACCAAAGGAAGTGCATTTAAAATTCATAACCAGAGAGCTCTAGCGCCTCCCCAAACTACAAATCCTAGGATTCCATAGGATACAGACATATCAGTTAAAGTGGAATCATAGCACCATCATGACATACAGTATGAAAGGGCCCTAAGCTGTGGTATTTCTTTCTTTCTTTCATAGGATAGTAAACCATTTCAAACAGGCTGACAAGGTCAGACCAAAACATTATAAGAAAAACACTATCATCCAAAAAGCCCTGGAGCTGCAGGCAAAATAATTGTTTCCAATATGTTGCCCAGAAAAAGATATATGGTTGACCAGTGGCTTCCATGTCAAGGGAGCAGTGAATCTGTGCTGCAGGGCCTGGGCACAGTGGCAGTGTGTGGAGCTGATCTCTTTCCTCCTTTGCAGCCAGAGCTGTAGAAGCTGGGAATTGGGAAGATGTTGGCTTTTGGAAGGAGGTGGATGCAGACAAGGTGGAGGTGTGCTTGGTTGCTGCTAGTCTCCTTTTGTGTCCAGAGAATAGCAAAAGGTAGAAGCTGAAGGTCTCTCAGATGGAAGCTAGAGTGAAGGTAGTAGGCACAGACTGGTCTCCTTTTTAATTTTATTACTTACTGTATATACTCATATATAAGTCTAGAAATTTTAGTCAAAAAATTGACCTAAAAATACTGAGTCGACATACATGGGTCAATGTAAGTGTACTTTAACTCACCATGCCCTGGTGAAAGACAAGAGCATAATCTGTCCTGGAAGCACCAGACTTTAGAGTGAGCAAAAACAGTTATTCCTGCTGGAATTTTGCAAGCTCTTTGGTATTGTTTTCCTTTGCTTCATCCTTTAGATCCTTTGTTACATGACCCTAAGTTTTACCCTTGACCTATCCATGCATCATATCAAAATCCATAATTTTGGCCCCCAAACCTGCCCTCGACTTATACATGAGGTCGACTTATAGTTGAGTAAATATGGCATGTATACATTTGTACCTATCGATATAAACTAGATATGCAAAGATCCTGTCAGATCCTGCCTTCTTTTTTGAAAATTTCTTCCTTACTTTTTTGGCAACATGATATACAGTATATGCCCACTCATCATACATATGCAGCTTGTTATGATAATTATAAAAGAGGACTAAACAGGAATAAAACCTGACTCCAAAATTAACAACCAAAAAAAAAAAATCAGGAAAGTAATAACGAACAGCATGCACTTGCCAGGCAAATGTAAAAATAATTAAATTTAAATCAATACTACCGGTACTCCTAACCAAATTGTCATAAACTGGAGTAGCTATACCACACTCTCTCTTATCCGGATGTTGGCCAGGCACCCACTTTCCCTTCCATTAAATGGTGGTATGGGGAATGGTCTGATGTTGAAAAGACTAGTTGTACTGGGGCAGAAAGGAAGGTCGGAAGATACTGGACCATTAGACCACCTGCTCTAATTCCCTCTCCTAGACAGAGTGACCAGAGGTCCTGTCTTTCCAGGCCATGCCTACATTTCAGCCTTCGATCCAGGAGGAATTCCAAAATGTCCTCCATTTTGAACATCCCTAAGAAGCCCAGATTTGCTGTTCCTCTTGAAGAAATTTGTCTATTTGGAAGTCTGTCCTCACTGCAAATACTGCAGGTGGATAGAATGGATCCTTCTAAGGTTCCTTTTTCACTAGGCGCAGCCGAAGAGAAGACTTGCCCCCAGAGCTCAGGGCGTGTTTATTACTTGGAGGGAGAAAAGGACAGCAAAGGTATTTGGCAATGGGCTGCTTAAGGACACAATGCAAATTTTGAAAATTCCCCCCCCCTTAATTTTAATGGACAAATAGAAGGAATAATTTAAATATAGATTCAGGCAAGGGTTTGTTGCTAGTAAAGTACAATTTTAAGCCTTTGTCTGGCTCAGAGTTATATAAGTTTATTGCAAGCCAACAGAGTATTTTAACAAAGTTCATCAGAAAAATACAGTTGAGTATATAATAAAATACAGTACAGCCCACCCACTCCATATGCAGGTTTGCCATACGCAGACTTAAGCTTCCATACACAGCAAGCCCAGTCGTGTGTCGTGTGTGTGCCCATGGCGCATGCGGTGCACCATGCACAGGAGCATGCAGCCATATTTTTTGCCATATGCAAGGGGCTGGGGAACGGATCCCCCGTGTATACAAAGGGCCCACTGTACATGTAATATAGCTATAAATGAGCAATATGAACTTAATTTTTATGTTAGTACTTTTATCTTCATTTTGTAATGTCTTATATTTTTCTTGGAAGCCGTACATTTTGTAGTGCCTTGTTCTCCTTTGTGGTTATGACATCTGATCACCTTGCTCCTAGACAATCATTAGACAGCTCTCCTAGAGTGCCAGCATGGTGTAGTGGTTAGAGCAGGGGTAGGCAACCTGCGGCCCGTGGGCCGGATGCGGCCCGGCAAGGCCTTGGGACCGGCCCCAGCCTGGTCCTGCTGCTGATTGCCACCAGGGCCTTTGGGGGGCAATTGTCTATAGAAACCTCAGAAACATGCATTTATATTAACATTTTTTAAAAAATCAGCAAATTTTTTCGCATGTCCTCCATTTTTTTTAAAAAAAGTGTCTTCCATTTGAAAATTTTGTCCTACATTTGTCCTGGTTTATTTATATATTTAATGTTTTTAAAAATTATTTAATTATTTATTTTTTGGCTTCGGCCCCCCAGTTTTCTGAGGGACAGCAACCCGGCCCCCGGCTCAAAAAGGTTGCCTACCCCTGGGTTAGAGCATCGAACTATGACTCTGGAGACCAGGGTTTCAATCCTGGCTCAGTCCTGGAAACCCACTGGGTGACCTTGGGTGAATCACACTCTCTCAGCCTCAGAGGATGGCAATGGCAAATTCCCTCCAAAGAAACTTGCCAAGAAACCCTTGTGATAGGTTTTCCTTATAATTGCCATAAGTAGGAAACAACTTGAAGGCACACAATGATCGCCATCATCACTAAAGGCACGAGAGCCCTGTCCTTTATTTCACCTGGCAATACTACCAGCAGCCTGAGGCTGTTACCACTCTGCAGTTTGACACCACATTAACTGCCATGGCTCAATGCTGTGGAATTCTGGAACTTGTAGTTTTGTGAGATATTTAGCTTTCTCTATGAGATAGCTCTGGTGCCACAACAAACTACAAATCCCAGGACTCCATAGGATGGAGCCATGACTGTTAAATTGTGCACTGTGGCAGGAATGTAGGCTGGCATCTCAGCCACAGTTTTCATCTGTGACTAGTTGCATTATCTGTTTAGTTACATTATCTGTTTTTGGCTGGCCAAAAAGGTGTCATTCCTTTGTGGATTTTGGATTTTGCTTTATAAAATTACACCAGACATTAATAAGGTGGACAGAAATGTTCAAGTAGTATATATCTCTACATCCTCCAATTCATGCCAATTTGTTTAGGGTTAGTGTTGAGTTATGCTTCTTTATTTTCTACTCTTTACTGTTTATTGTTGTTAATTGCTCTTGAGTCAATGTTTATTCATGGCGACTCTGTGGATGAGGCATCTCCAAGACTCCCTATCGTCCACTGCTCTGCTTAGGTCTTGCTTAGGTCTCCTTAATAGAGTCCACCCATCTACCATGAGGCCTTCTTCTCTTTTACTTCCCTCCACCTTTCCCAGCATTATTGTCTTTTCCAATGAGTCCTTCCTTCTCATGATGGCAGCTTCAGATTTGACATCTCAGCTTCCAGGAAGATTTCTGGCTTGATCTGATCTAAAACCCCTTTGTTTGTCCTTTTGGCTGTTCATGGGATCCTCAGCGCTCTTCTCCAGCATCACATCTCAAAAGAGTTGATGTTCTTCCTATCTTCTTTCTTAAGGCCCCAGCTCTCACATCCATACACGGTAATAATAGGGAATACAATGGCTTGTATAATTCTGACTTTTGTGCTCAGTTCTATATAAGTTGACCATATAGGTAGATTATTACCAGCTCACAACATAACCAAAATATGAGTATTAGTGGATAGCAAACATACACAAGAGGAAGAGAAGAGAAACATATAAGATTAAATTAGTAAGATTTTTATGTAATAGAAGGAGTAACATTGGCTGCATCCACACTACAGAAATAATGCAGTTTGACACCTCTTTAACTATCATGGCTCAATGCTGTAGAGTCCTGGGAATTGTATTTTCTTGTGGCTCCAGAGCTTTTTGACAGAGAAGGCTAAAAGTATCACAAAAGTACACTTCCCAGAATTCCATAGCATTGAGCTGTAGCAATTAAAGTGGTGTCAGACTGGATTATTTCTGCAGTATGGATGCGTGTGTGTGTGTGTGTGTATATATATACACGACATAATAACTATATATAAGTTAAAGAGATAGGGTGATAGCATGCAGCCTTTTCTGACCCCCCCCCCTTGCCACTTGAGAACCATTCTGTTTCTCCATTTCTCTTTACTACTACTAAATAGATATACTTAATTAAATCGAATTAAATTCTGTTTTCCATCCTGGCCAATGGAAACACAAAAGAGGTCCATTTATTGGACTATGGGTCTATGGCCCTTCTGATGCTGCGAAACGGCGCCCTCTGGTGCCTATTCGCCGTTACAGCAACCATTCTTTTTAAAAAGGCGCGAAATTTCCTCTCCCCGCTACACACCCTCCGCTTTCTGGAATAGGAGAGGCACGCATGCGCAGTAAATCGGGAAAGGGGGCGGGGGAGGCAGGCTGGTTGAAAACAAGCGCTGACGGCCGTGCGCATGCGTATTGAAGGAAGAGGCTGGCCTCCATTGGCTTGGGGAACCATAAATCTATGAAAATTTAGAGTGATACAAGAATGATTCAATTGAGAGACGCTGAAAACCGTCTTTACTCATAGTTCTCTCTGAACCTTGTTGTTGTTGTTGTTGTTGTGTGCCTTCAATTCGTTTCTGACTTATGGCGACCCTGAGCCTGAGGTGAAGCTATCATGGGCAAGTTTCTTCAGAGGGAGTTTGCTATGGCCATCCCCTGAGGAGGCTGAGAGAGTGTGACTTGCTCAGGCTGAGCCAGTATTTGAACCCTGGTCTCCACTCTGGTTCTCTTTGTGATATAGGCAATGGTGTGTGTGTGTGACTCTACACTTTTCATATCTCTACGTCCTGGAACGGTTGGCCGTTGGAGGCAGGGTTGGCGCTGCTGCTGCTGCTGCTGCGCGAGCGGATACGTGCCGCGGCTCGACCAATCAGCGTCTAGTAGGAAGCCTCGGCGGCGACCAATCAGGTGGCTTATCCTCACCAGATTGAAGTGGCGCCTTGTTGGAATCTTCTGAGCGAAGAAAGCGGTGCTGGATGAGTGAGTGAAAGGGGCTGTAGAGGTCCAAGAGTGCTCCTGAGCATGTGCAGAGAGATTTATTTTTGTTCATGTAACTCTTGCTTCTCGTTCCCCCCCTTGTTTGCAGGGGGAAGGCCACAAAAGGGCCAAAGCTAACAAAATGAGATTCAACAGAGAGAAATGTAAGGGCATTACATAGGAGATATATATATATACACACACACACACTATAGATATAGGATGAGGGACACCTGGCTTAGATGCCTTTAAGGAGGCACTTAAGACCGATCTCTTCCGGTAGGCGTATCCACTCAATAGAAGTATAGTGTCTAGATCAAGAGAAGTCATAGTGCCACTCCATTCTGCTCTGGTCAGGCCCCACCTGGAATATTGTGTCCAGTTCTGGGCACCACAATTCAAAAAGGACATTGAGAAACTGGAGCCATGTGTCCAAAGGAGGGCGACTAAAATGGTGAAAGGTCTGGAAACCATGCCCTCCGAGGAACGACTTAGGGAGCTGGGGATGTTTAGCCTGGAGAAAAGAAGGTTGAGAGGTGATATGATAGCCCTGTTTAAATACTTGAAGGGATGTCATATTGAAGAGGGAGCAAGCTTGTTTTCTGCTGCTCCAGAAAACAGGACCCAATGGAGCAATGGATGCAAGCTGCAGGAAAAGAGATTCCCCCTCAACATTAGGAGGAACTTCCTGAGAGTAAGGGCTGTTCCACAGTGGAACAAACTCCCTTGGAGTGTAGTGGAGTCTCCTTCCTCAGAGGTCTTTAAGCAGAGGCTGGATGGACATCTGTCGGGGATGCTTTGATTGAGAGTTCCTGCATGGCAGAAGGGGGTTGGACTGGATGGCCCTTGTGGTCTCTTCCAACTCTATGATCCTATGATTCTAGCTACCTTTGATTAGGAGCAAAACAGCTTCCTTGGCTTCTGGCAACTATGACCCTTGGCACAGTGACTCTTGGTCAGACTGACACAAAATAAAACTTGCTAGACTACTGCCCTTATTGGGAAAAGGAAGAGATCTTGGCCATGTGTTTGTGTTGATTCACTCTTTATAGGCAAATTACACTACATTGCATGTAAGCTGGTATTTATGTTCCCAAGTACACTCATCCCTCCATATTTGCAGGTTTGATTATTCACGGATTTAATATGTTCTCTCTAGGAATATCTAGGTCCCCCAGTGCAACTCTGTGTTCAGTTTTAACCAAAAGTCGCAGTGAAGGATCTCGAGATTCCTAGAGAGAATGCTCTACTAGGCCTTTGTAGCTCCGCCAGCGCAGTTCTATGGTCAGTGTCTGTTGGACGTTGACCACAGAGTAGCACTGGAGGACCTAGAGATTCCTAGAGGTGTCCTATTAGGTAAAAACATGGCGTTGCTGTTATTTTCCATATTCACAGGGGTCTTGTGCCCCTAACCCTAGCGAATATGGAGGGACAAGTGTACTATGAAGTCTGAAGGGAATATTGTGTCAGGCATTGATCACATGCTGCTTTTTGTTGCTTTGTTTTGTAAAAATGGAGTTGTTCTGCATTGGCTGTCCCTGCTGGGGACTGTTAGAAATGCCAGAGCAAGCTGCTATGGCCTGTCTGATCTATAATCTGCCTTTTCAAGGGAGATATATATCTGTTTTACTGGGCTGAGCGTGGCAACTCGGCAGAGGTTCACCCACTCACTGGCAACTGTTGGGGATTGCATATAGCAAAGAATTCCCATGACAGGTTCAGGTTCTTCTCCCTTAGCTTTGGTACACTGACCCGCAATGGCTGGCCTCAGTGAGCGAATACAAGATATGGAAAAGGTGAGCAAGGAGCTGCTGAAACTGATGGCGGAAGGCAAGGCGGTGGAGAAACTGAAGGACAACCTCTCCAAACAGGAGCAGATGATTGACAAACTGCTGGATACTCGGAAGACCACAAAACAGTTGATCAAAGGTACAAAGGTACATCTTGCACTAGTAAAGCCTTAAAAACTAGCAAGGCACAGGGTCCTTGGGCAAACTAATGGGAGAATCTGACTGGGGTAAATGGACGCTACAGCATCAGATGTTCATAAGCCATTGTGGAATCTTAGCCACCCGATTGGTGCCAATGATCAGGACGTGATGGGATGGGAATAGAGGAAATTGGGCTTGCTGGAGGGAACTGGTGCCTTGCCCCTACCCCTACCCCCCACAATTGCTCACCTCTTGTTTAGGGCTTTAAAGGTCATGGCCAAGCCCAAGTGGGAGAAGGGATTGTGGAATCATGTTGGCTTGTCCTGTTGGGTATAGTGCAAGAAACTCATAAACACCACTGTGGCACCCTAACAAAACACATATAGCTCTCCTTTCCTGCAGAACTCATGGCCACTGAGGAGAAGGCAGCCCAGAAACTTTATGATAGGGAACAAGAACTGAAGGAGACTCTCCAAAAGCTGCAGAAAATTGAAGATGAATTGCTTCAGGCGAACGAGAAGGATGCCACACTGAGGAACAGCACCAAATATCCTTCCATGTCTCCATCTGATACTAAACTGGATCTTTTCCTGGTGGGTGTTCAGTTCCTTAAAACATTTCATCCCATTTAGATTGTGCCATCATGGTGCTAAAGCCCTGCGGTAACTTTGGCAGGGCAAAGTTTTTCACTGATGCCATTTGATAAGAGAGGATGCTGCTACTTGCATCTAGCAGTCTTGTGTGAATTAGTCTGGGGGCTTTATCTTGGGTTGGTTCACACAGCCAGGATTCAATTTTGCTATTCCAACCTTTCCCCTGTAAATAAGAACATCCAGAGTCTTTGAGTTCTGTGCTTTTGATAATTGATCTTTTATTACTGCAATTCTTGAGCGCTTTCCCCAAAACAAGGAAGGAAAACAATGATTGTTTTTACAGAGGCCTGGGCTTCCCTTTCACTCCCCTTTTAACCGGAAGAGCTAGAGGTCCCTGTGGAGCTGATACTTTGAATGCAGATGGTCCTATGTTTGGATCTTGGGTAGCTTGCCTGGGAAATGTGTCCACTTGGGAAGGCACAGCCACTCAGACCAGACAATAATACCAAACCTTGAATTGCTCCAGATTAATGGAGCAATTCTTTACACAAACTACCAATAAATGCCCATTACTGGCAGTTGGTAGCCCCTGTGTCAGATGCAGTGAATTTGTTCCGGGTTTTATTTAAACGGACTATCCTTGCTGTTGAGTATATTCTGGGGATATTTTTCAGCTGTGCCACCACTTATCCTGAGTTAAATTCAAATCAAACAGACTACTTGCTGATGATTCTTGTAACTTTTCAACTCGCTGAGCCTGGTTAGTTAAGGGGTGGGCAACCATGGTCCTCCCAATGTTGTTGGTCTACAATTCCCATCAGCCCCCAGTAGGGGATGATGGAAATTGTACTGCAGCATCATCTGAGTTGGTCACAGTTGCCCATTGCCAGATTAATCCCTTAAAGAATAACAGCTTAAACCAATGCTGGCCAGCCCAAACTGGAACTGAGGAAAGTGTTTTTTCTCATTCATTTGCCTCAAGTGTGAAGAATATTTCAGTTTTTGTATTTGGTTTAGATTTCTAGTATGCTATGTTGGAATCAGAAGGGTGCTTCTGGAGACCCTGTTACACATTCAGATCCCAATAGAAGCCCCTCCTGGTGCCACTACCCAAGGCCTGGACAACTATTGTCCTCCATGCTCTGGCAACTTATTGAAATGAATACTGTCAGTTTGGGGGAATTAATCAGCAACAAAGTTCCTTTACTCACAAGACATACTGAACTGAAGAAACAGCTGGAGGCATTGAGAGAAGAGATCAGGCAGCAAGAGAGAAATGCAGCTGAAAATGTTGACGCGTCTATGTCAGCTACGTAAGTAAAGACCTCTCCTTGCTCATCTCCCCCCTGCCCATGGCAGCTGCTGGGAAGCAGGCCGAGGAAGGTTGGCTGTTACAAGGTATACTCATTAACATGGAAGTATCTGACCTGTGTACAAAAGGAGTCATGTTAATCCAGAAAGCACTTTTGGTGCATTTATACTGAAGTCCACATCTAGAGGCTAGCTACCTAAAACTAGAGCACCTCTTGATGGGGAGATTTTTTGCAAAGCTTTGGAAATTTACTGTTTGGATTACAGTTGCCAGAGCATGAGGATTCTGCAGTTGCAATAAAAAATAAATAAATTTTCTAAGCTCTGCATTTCTGCCACTCTTTTTTCTTACTGTATCATGTGGAATGCTGGCTAAGCAAATAGTTGAAGGTTCCTGATTCATATTTCTCTTCTACCATGAACTTATAGAACAGTTTGTAAGAAGTCACGCAGTCTAAGTTCCTCATATTAACAATATGATGGGAATAGTACCAATTTACCTTATAGGCTTGTTTCAAGGCTTACAGGTAATGAAAACAAAGTATTTTGAGCCCTTGTGAACCTGTACACATTTTGTTTTAGTTGTGTGAAATCACACAAGAGGGAAAACAAACTAGTCACACTATGAGTAGGCTGGAGGGCACAATGCAGATAACACTGTTGGATGCAGAAAGCCTGGAATACTTTTCCCAGCACTTTAAAATATGGCAGAGGTGGTTATTCCAGGGATATGTTTGTGAGATATTTAGCCTTCTTTGTCAGAGAATCTGATGCCCCACTAAATTACAAATCCCAGAATTCAATCGCATTGAGCCATGGAAAATAAAGTGATGCCAAACTGCTAAGTTTCTGCAGTGTGGCAGCAGCTTAGTCAGAGTTTGTGGCTGCTTTGTAATTTCAGTTTCTGCTGAGTAAAGCTTAAGTTACCAGTCATATGGATCTACATGGAGTGTCTGATAATGACCTAAGACATTAAATACAACCCTCATTCTGGCTGTAGATATGCATGAAGTGGTGGGGTTTCCCTCCTTGGATGTCTTTAAACAGGCTGGATGGCCATTTGTTGGGTATGCTTTGATTGAGAGTTCCTGCATGGCAGGGGGTTGGATTGGATGGCCCTTGTGGTCTCTTCCAACTCTATGATTCTATTACTGAGTAAGTTAGAACAGCTGTCTGACCACAGCCTTCTGTGAAGGCTCACAGAAAAAATCATTTTTCTCGTTTTTTCTGAAGCCATTTTTCCTAGAAAAAATAAATATGGATGATGACAAATTCATTCTTTTAAAATGATCAATAATATATTTATTCATTTCTAAGAACTATGTAGCAAGTAAAGCCAGAGTGGTGATAATGGTTTGAACATTGGGCTACAACTCTGGAGGCCAGGGTTTGAATCCCCCACTCAGCCATGGAAACCCACTGGGCGACCTAGGGCAAATCACACCCTCTCAGCCTCTGAAGGCAAAGGCAAATTCTTTTTAGAACAAATAATGTCAAGAAAACTTTATGGTAGGTTCACCTGAGGCTTTCCATAAGTCAGAAACAACTTGAAGGCACAACAACAATGTAGACTTTTAGGTGAAACTGGAATAATTTCCCCACATGGCTTCAAAATGTCTGGTAATTTTATATCTCCAAGTCTGATTGAGGATAAGGCAGACTGTGGGAAAGTTATTTTTCAAGCTCTAGCTTATGGTAGACTCATACTTTCAACTATGTCTTGCAGGTACCTTGTACATCTTTATTACCAGATCTGCCACATTGACTGGGACTACTCCTGTGATCCATCTGTGATTAAAGGAAGTATCCTTACACTGTGGGCAAAGAGGTCATTGCTGGGAGGGGCATGTGTACAGACAGACACAGATATATGTTTCCCTTAACTGTTTTTTTTTACTCAGCCCATTATGGACCTGACATTGCCCAGTCTATCAACCTTGACAGTACCCAACACTCCCGTTGTTTTATTAGTGATCACTTGTGGAATCTGGTGAATACGTCCTGGTGAATGAAGTGCTCCCTGGGAAACATAAGCAGACGTGTGGTGGATGTTCCTAGAGACAGTGAGACATTAAGTACTAGCCTTTTATTTCTCTATTGCTTCTGTATTCTAGAAAGGTTTATTTGAATAAATACAATGAAACCATTTTTAGTACTAACCACAAAAAAGTGTTTTATTCATGTGAGAAGTGTAATTCAAAAAACCAAGTTATCTTTGCCCCAGTATGTCTGCTGGGAGGCTGCGCCACTGATGGGTAAGAAAAATCAATGCAGGGTGAATGCTTTCCCACAGCTTAATACAAAAGCTTAGGGCAGAGCCCATTTCAACCACTGCCTCTTGTTGGTTTATATTCACTTACCTGCAGATCATTAGTCCCAGAAGAACAACCCATAACAGATCCTGCACCTCCCAGCTTTGTTTGTTTGTTCACCCTGACAAATTTTCCAGGAATTTGTCAGTGGCAACAGGATAAAGAAAGAATTTCAGACACATCCAAAACTGAATTGGTTGTCAAAACGTCTGCACGACACAGATTTTAAAATAAGCAAGGAATGGTCTATGTAGAAGATACTCCCACTCATCCATTCAAAAGATTCCTTAGATTATTCCTTGCCAATCTACTGATTGGCAAGATCAGAAGAGACGTGTGCAATGAGCATCAGTTCTTCTTCTGCAGTTCTTGTAAGACGTGTTCCTTCTTAGTTGTTGCCTCATTGCCTAAGCTCAGAACTAAGCTAGGCCAAGTTGGAGAGGCAGCAATAAATCAGCTAAAGCACAGAATAGGAGGTGCTCGTTTCCACGATTAACTCACAAACAGTTCAGACTGGAGCTTGAAATTTCACCTGTCCTTGGCACTTTTCCTTGATTCTGGCAGAACAGGCCTTGGCATGTCATAATACTGAATCCGCTCCAATATCCTTTCCTTCCTCCATCTTAAGGGAAACTCGGCGCAACCTTTGCTGCCCTTAACAATGGCACTGCTCCTCGTCAGTCTGCTTGCAACATGGCTCCATTGTGATAGCCACTCCCACACCACTACGACCTGAAGTCATGTGGGTTACCTCTTTCCAAGTATCAGTGGCAGGGTCATAACATTCAACACTATCCAGGAAGGTCTGGCCATCATAGCCACCTGCAAAAGAGAAAAAACAGCAGTTAACACAACGCGTAACTGAGGCCATGCAGTTTGGGCAAATAGAACTGCTGATGAGTCAAAATGTGGGCTAGACCAGTGCTGCTCAGGCTATGTGATGGCAGGCACCAACAGTCATGAATACTTAACCAACAGTTATGCATTTATAACCTCTATATATTCATGATTCCCTACACAAGCCCCTAACTTAAGGGCTACATAGGGACCATGAAAATCCCCCGTAAGCCTATACTGGTAAGCAGCTGCTGGGATTGATTGGGTGAGTGGTTCTGTTTCCCTATCAATCAAGATGCAACTGCCTGATATTCCCACCTCACTCGTGCAAGAAATCCAACATGGTGTATGTGTGTGTGAGACAGTCCTTCTGCATTGTGTACCTCAATCATGGGAAGGGGTGGTAATGTCTGGCAGCCACTTCTTGATCAACAGGAGAATAGACCCCTGTTGATCTTAGCAGCTGCTAACCAGTAAATGGGGTTGTGGGGTAGGAAAGATCTGGCCGAAATCCATTACGTAACACCATAGCTATGGAGTACTTGTAATGGTTACAGAGAATTCTGCTGTTTTCCCCCCCCAGTGTAAGGCACTAGATCCCAACTGAAGCTAATCAGGGTCAATTCTGAGTAGTACCTGGATGGGAACGCTACAGGCAAAACCATCTCTGAGTATGCCTGGCTTAAGACTGCCTTCTGGCTGTGCAGCCAAATCTCTGTGGGCATAGCTGTTAAGTAAAAGGAATAAATGAAGAACTGTATTGTGTTGAATCAAACCAAAGGTCAATCTAGTATTCCAGTGTTCTATTCATACAGTGGCCAACCAAAGGTCTCAGGGAAATCACCAGCAGCATACAAGGGTGGCAGCAGCCTCCTGCAGGTGCTCTTCAGCCACTGTCTCTGGTATTAGAATCTAGACTAGGTAGTGTATATAATGTTCTTTCTTAGTGGTTTGAGTATTGGATTAGGATTCTTGAGACCAGGGTTTGAATCCTGCTCAGCCACAGCAACCCACTGGGCGACTTTGGGCAAGTCACATACTCAGCCCCAAGGAAAGCAAAGGCAAACTCATTCTCGCCAAGAAAACCATGCAAGTTGCAAACAACTTGAAGGCACACAAGAACAATAAATATACAGATACCACTAATAGGCTTGTACTTCATTGAGACACAGACTGACATCTTATGTGACTTACCTGCATGTAACTACAGTTTACATGTGCATGAGTTCCATTTTAGATAGGGCGCAGAAGGCGCATTTGCTCTCATGCTCCAAAAACATCCCACTGTTCAGTAGTTTTTAACTCCCAGCAGGGACTCATCACTAGTGTTGGGATGTATATATGTGATGGCGATTCAGACCCTAAAGAAACGTCTCCTCTGAGGACCCTGGGGAAGGTGGGTGTACTCCATTTGAAAAATGCATCCTCATTTCCCCCCCTGCCTTGGACATGATAGCAGCAAGGAAGCCTCTCAGGGCTTTATAGCTGCCAACTAGTGGGAAGACAAGGAACTTGGCCACAGAGATTATTTGGTTCATATTTACCCCTACCTGAAGAGCTGTGACCATCTGCAACTCACATCAACCCTAGCTGCCAAGATTATCCTATATTATAATTTTTTGTGTGTTTTTCGGGCTATGTGGCCATGTTCCAGAAAAGTTTCTTCCTGACGTTTCGCCAGCATCTGTGGCGAAGGACTTGGGTATATATAATGTGTGAGTCCTTTCCAGGCAAACATTCTCTGAAGATGCCAGCCACAGATGCTGGCAAAACATCAGGAAGAAACTTTTCTGGAACATGGCCAAATAGCCCGAAAAACCCACAAAAAACTATGGATGCCGGCCATGAAAGCCTTCGACTTTACATTATCCTATATTGTTTTTCATACTTGCCAAGCTGGTGGGGGGATAACTCCAGTTAACACATCTGGAGAACACCAGGTTAATGTCCCCTTATCCCTCAACCAAGTATGTAAGTAATTTGTTCTGGTGCCTCAGAGGGCATGTTGTCCTTTCTGAGCTTTCTTAGTATCACAACTAACTCCCAGCAAGCTCAACACAAGAAGGTAGCAAGAAAATCTAAGTCAGTGATGGTGAACCTTTTAGAGGCTGAGTGCCCAAACTGCAACCCAAAACCCACTTATTTATTGCAAAGTGCCATGTCCCTCTGACTTTCTAGTAACAAATACTGTCAAACTCTGTGCTGGGGTGCTGGCACATGTGCCCACAGAGAGGGCTCTGAGTGCCGCCTCTGGCACGCGTGCCATAGGTTCGCCATCACTGATCTAAGTGTTTTCCTTTACCTGAAAAATGGTTTGATCCACCTATGTTTGCCAAGAATTAACTCACACTTGAGGTTGCAACTTGGACAGATAATTCCTGATAACACTGACTCAATGCAGTTGCTTTGTGCAATGAGGCAAAGGTTATGTTTTCGAATGCAAACAACAGGGGAATTGTGCCACCTCTGTCAAATGTTCAGTCAACATATGTGATTCCCAAACTCTGGTCTTCTTGGAGTTTTGGACTTCAGCTCCCAGAATCCCAGACTACTGGCTAAGATGACTGAGGCTTCTGGGAGCTGAAGTCCAAAATACCTGGAGGACCAGAGTTTGGGAATCAGGTGAAAGGCATATGAACAACTGCTCATTGGTCTTGAGTACATATCCTGAAAGTGCTGCTTTTTTGGGTGCTTCATCATACAGATGAACTGAACTTCCATCTGCATAATTTCCCATCTTCTAACCCCTCTAGTATCAAAACCTACACATTAACAGTGTAGGTGCCACCCATAATTTACCAATTGTGGTCCCAGTCAACTTTACGACAGATAAGGATATTCTGCCAATTTCTCAGTGGCACAGTCAGCAGAAAATTTTCACTTGATACTGGATGTGCGAATCCATCCAAGATCAGAAGTTGTAACTAATTTAATATTCTGTGAATTTCTTGTGTTTGATTTTGCATCCAGTTACAGTTCTATTTAATAAACATTTTCTAAGAAACTTAAGTTTTATCCTGGTATATTAAAGTAAGAAAATAGCAGCTCTTTGCTGCAAGTAAGGCTTGTTCATTGCTATTTATGTCACTCAGAATATCTGGTGGAGGAGGTGGGCTGGACAGTGAAATTAAGAAAGAACAGCTCATGTGGAATTTGCACCAATTCCACATCCATTTGTTTTAACTGGGGCTGCATCCTCATTGGAGAAATAGTCCAGTTTGATACCACTATGCTATGGAATTCTGGGAATTGTAGTTTTGTGAGACATTTAGACATCTAAGCAGAGCCCTCCCTCCAATCCATCTGATACCATCCGGCCGCAGAGGGAGAGATGCAGGCCCAGTTCCATCGGGTCTGGCCTAGATTAAAAAGCTGAGCCCTCCCTCCAGTCCATCTGCCATGATCCCCTTCCCCACTGCCATTCCCGTCTCCTTTTGTGTCATGTCTTTTTAGATTATAAGCATGAGAGCAGGGAACTGTCATTTGTAAGCTGCTCTGAGAGCCTTTGTGGCTGAAGAACGGGGTATAAATACTTTAAATAGATAAATAAAATAAATATAGCCTTCTTTGTTGCCACAACAAACTACAAACTCTGGTGCCACAACAAACTACAAATCCCTGGATTCCACAGCATGAAGGCATGACAGTTAAAGTGGTGTTGAAGTGGTGTCAAACTGGATTATTTCTGCAGTGTGGATGCAGCACAAATCTCTAACTGCACATACATAGACAGCTGTGGAGTAGACAGACTTATTTTGAGGTAAACAAAGGAACAAGTCTCCTAAAATGAAGCTTGGTTATCACATTCTCTCTTAAAAGCTAGGTTTTCTACCATACACCATCCGTCAGGTTGAAAAAAGCAACTTTTTTTAGATTGCAACTCCTAGCATTGCCTGGTCACATGGCCAGAGGTCCTCTCAGAAGCAAAACACTTGCTGTTCATCCTGGCCAAGCTTACCCAGCACATAGATCTTGCCCTGGTGCACAGTGACCCCAAGGGCGCTCCGACGGTGCTTCATGGGTGCGACAAAGGACCAGCTTCCTGTCTCCACGTCATAACGCTCCATGCTGTTGAGTTGGTCAGTACCATCATAGCCTCCCATGGCATAGATGCAGTTATTCAGGGCACAAACCCCTGTGTTGGAACAGAGCAGCATTTAGGCAGACAAGACCCTGACTGTGACCCCCGCCTCCCTTCAACACACCAGGTTTGAAAACCAACAAATGGTTCCATCTCATTTCAGTCCTTGACTTGGGGAGTAAGGAACCTATGGGCATTCAGAAATTGCTGGGCTCCCAACTCCTCTATCATCTCTGAGCACTGGCTATACTGGCCAGGCCAATGGGAGCCCAACTGTATCTGGGGGGTTTACAGCTTCATCCCTGTTTCTAACGGCCTACATTGGAGCCAACCTGATGCACTGGTTAGGAGTACTGAACTGGACTGGGACTTCAGTGACCTAGGTTTCATCTCACTGAGCAATGAAACTTACTGGGTGATTTGGAATCAGGAATGCTTCCTCTCTGTCTGACTTACTTCACAGAGCTGTTTTGTGAGGATAAAGTAGTGAGAGCCTGTGGGAGGGGTCCTCATCTGAATCTCAGAGTGAGAACAAGACAATGTAGAAGGACATGGGAAAGGGTTTTTTCATGTGTAGCACTCAGTTGTGGAATGCCTTCTGATCTGATTAGCACCAAGGCTAGTTTCTTTTCTGCATCAAGTGTAAACAGGACATGGGAAAGGGTTTTTTCATGTGTAGCACTCAGTTGTGGAATGCCTTCTGATCTGATTAGCACCAAGGCTAGTTTCTTTTCTGCATCAAGTGTAAACATAGCTGCTTATTAAAGCTTTTTGGACCTAATTTATTTTTAAATACACATGTATGTTGTAGCCTTTTAAGCTGTTTTATGTTGTTCAACATGTTTTTATCATGTTTTAACTATTCTGTTGTTTTAATCTGGAATTGTCTTCAGTTATTTATATTGTTTTATTTGCACACTGTCCTGAGATCTCAAGATAAAGAGCAGGATATAAACAAGACACAGGGAAGGGGAAGAAAGAGAGAAAACCCATAGCAGTGAGGTGCTCTCCAATTTGCTCTTTGCAACCAGGAGAGATGGCAACCACAATGAATCTTCTTCAGTGCAGGAACACTGTCCCCCTCAACACCCCACACAAACCTGCTCCACTCCGGATGGTATTCATCGGAGCAATCATCTTCCATTCGTCCCGTTCAGGGTAGTAGCACTCCACTGAACTGTGGCGGGAAGTGCCATCGTAGCCACCCACCGCATACAAGAGGCGGTTCAGCACAGCCACCCCCACACCAATCCGTCGTGTGAGCATGGGTGCCACTAAGGTCCATTCATCCCGCTCTGGCTCGTACCTGGAGGAAGAGGAGGAGGAATCACCTTAGGGCCTGTTAATTACACCTCCCGCCCATACATACTAAACAGTGAAAAGTCAGACTGCTCTAGGCATACACAACTGGGGGGGGGGGGGGGTTGGCAGTGCTGGTATGGAACCACATTTGGATCCTGAACTCAAGATAGGGATGTAGAGAAAGAAAGCACTGGCTGTGAAGAGAGGTATGGCTGGCAGTCCATTCTGGGGCTTGGGATGAGATCCTGGCTCCTTCCTAACACTTTCTCCAATCATTCAAGCAGGCAAGGGCATCAAATAAGCAAAGCCTTTTTGTGTTTAAATGGTTGACCAAGGAATGGCCACTATATTTGGCTCTCCTTAGTCAGAAGGGAACAATAGCAAAATATTGCCCGGAAATATCCTAAAGACAGCAGATCTTCTCTGATCTTGGAAGCTCAGCAGGGTCAGCCCTACTTAGTACTTGGATGGGGGTACTGTAGGCTATATTAAGAGGAAGGAACTGACAAAACCACCTTCAAATATTCCTTGCCTAAAAAAACTAGGGAATTTATAGGGTCACCATAAGCCAGTAAGTGATTTGAAGGCACATACATACACACACAGTGTAAATGTGTGTTCTTCATGCTCAGCAACTGAGAAAGAGTCACTTTATTATTGAGGGAGCCAGTGTGATGTTGAATAGGAGATTAGGACACTGGAAACCAGATGTGAATATTGTGCAGTCAAGGACAAACCCCCTGAACAAATTCTGCCAGGAATATCGTGTGATAGGGTTGCCATAAGTCAAACATGACTTGAAGACATACAGCAACAACAGCCCTGCTTAGCGATAGGGGTTTGCTTATAGGTAAAGCACTTTTTAAAAAATCCGGATGGGGCTGGGAAAGAATTCTGAAAATTCATTGCCAATCAGTGTTGACAGAACTCGGCTTGCTGGATCAATGATCTGGATACAGTATAAGTCAGTTTCCTATACTGCTGTGATTTATGACATGTCCAATTATCTAATTCTTGTCCTACATGCCTTACAGTTTGAAACTTCAGACAACACTGTCAGTTTCCTCCTGAACCACTCCAAAGACTTCTATATCCCCAGACTTTTACACTTGCCCTTAATCCTTCCACCCCACCCTTTGCAGCATGATTGAATTTTGCTTTACAAATCATAGGTAGGGATGGCTGCATCTTTGGCACTCACATAAGACACTTAGAGCATGTTTTTTGGGAAATTAAGGCCCGATACAGACGAGCAAAAAGCGCCGTCCTGGGACCAATTTAAGGGGTCCGTAGGGCTGGGCGTCCATACATGCCCAGCCCTAATAGTGGCCCCCGTGTGCCATCTTGCTACGGCCCCACCCCCATGGAGCACATGACGATGACGCATGGGTGTCTGCGCACCCAAACGGCGCTCGCCAGAAGCAGCGACATCAGAGTGCATGAGTGCCATTATGGTGCTCTTAAAAAGAAGCTGCCCTAGGCGGCTTCTTTTTAGGGAGCGCATCAGTGCCATGCAGTGCGGCTGGCGCAGCGCTGATGAAGACGGGCGGCATGGAGCCACCCATCTCTATTCCCCCTTAGATACTGTAGCCTTAAAGCTTTGCATAAACCAGTGAATACCACATCTTTTAAGTGAATCTCTGTCAAGCCCTTAGTCAAGGTTCTTATCTAACCTACACTGTACAGCTTCTTGGAGGAGAGGAGAAAGTATCTTAAGTAAGCAGCTTTCAAAGGAGCAAGGACTGTGGCCAGTCTTCTCTTCAGTGCTTCTGAAAAGTTTAAGAATCACAAGTAAACAAGGCAGTTTGGGGTTGGGTTTTCCAGCTTCAGCTGTACATGTTCTTTGAGAACAAGGCACATGCTGCCTTATTAAATTTTCTACATTTAGGGCATTTTTGTCTGAAATGGGAAAGTATTCAAAAATTCAACCCTACAGTCTTCAGACAGAGGCCAGAGAGGAGTTCTGTAATCACCCCTGTTTCAGTACTGGAATTCTACATCAAACATCAGCTGAATAAAAAAGTGGTCTATGAAAATAAATCTCTGCTCTCCTCTCATCTGGGACAAAGGCAAAAGCAGGTGAGGTGCTTGGCTTGGAAGTAACAAAGCACCTCAGCCCAATTCCCACATCTATATGGCTGCCAAACAGCCTGGGTTTACTCAGTTATTCAACAACACTCATGGACCAGAGCAGGGGATGGAATATGTCAATAGAAGTCAGAAGATGAGCCTCATCTCTTTTCCAGTTTTGGTACAATGTATAACTACAATACCACTGCACTACTGTCCATTCCTTCCCTGTACCTCATTTACCTCTCCATGCTGTTGTGATGATTGCTCCCAAATGAACCGCCAACGGCGTAGATCATCCCGTCAATCACCCCCACGCCAATCCGGTTCCGGGCCACACTCATTGGGGTGCAAGGAGACCATCGGTTGGTCATGGGATTATAGCAGTCAATAGCGTTGGAGTCCATGTTGCCTTCGGGGGAGTTGTTCCTCCCACCCACTGCATAGAAGAGCCCGCTTACCACACAGCCAGCCAAGCCGCTACGGGGTACCTGGAGGTCAGCCAGCCGGATCCAGGAGCCGTTGCAAGGATTGTAGGCCTCCAAGTAGCTGAGAGAATGCCGGTAGTAGCCCCCAGCTGTGTAGATGAGCTGGCCCACTTTAGGTGCCCGGCAAGGCATGTCCTTGGTGGGCTTATGCAAGGTGAGGTCCTGGAAGATCTTGGCCAGGTAGTCCTTGCAGCGTGAGTCTGACTGGAGGATTTCGCACTTCTGCAACTGCATCTGGAGGAAGTGTGGTGTGAGCGAATGGCAGCGAACGGCTTTGAGCAGGGCCTGGATGTAAGGTCGGCGATTCTCGCAGTCATACTTCACCCAGTTGACACAGGCATGGAAGACTTCTGACTCGCAGCGCACGTTCAACTCGTCCCGGCTAATCAGGGTCACCAGCTGGCAATGCGAAAGGTTGAAGAACTCGTCCTGCTTAGACACCTGTAAGGGGGACAGTGGGGGAAGAGTGTGATGAACATGACTGCACAACTATCCCAGGGTTTGTTACAGGTGTGAGGAAGGACAGAGAGGAAAAGTTCTCAAGATTCGTTTGAAGAATGGCCCAGGCATCAAGCCACTCTCCCTCCTGCATCACTGGAGGACTACTTGGCATGGGAATGGGGAGGGAGAAGTGGATTGTAGTATTGCTGATGAACACAACAAGATAAGATTAAGTTTAGAATGCATGTCTCCATGGAATGAAGAGATTTCTGTAGACATCTGGCTGGCTGGGATTAGGCAGCAGGCTGGTGCAATCACTCTGATTTGCATCTGTGGTTTGTTCACCATAAGGCTAGGAATCATGTGGCCCTCCAGATCTTGTTGGACTGCAACTCCCAGCTGCACTAGCCAGCTTAGCCAATAGTGAAGCATGTTGGGAGCTGCAGTATGACAACAGCTGGAAGGTCACATGATTCCCATGACGTCCGAAGCCAACCATCAGAATTATCTCTGAATTGATAATCCAGAGAACTCAGTTTGTTCTAGATTTATTTCACTGGCTTGTCAGGAAGACAGTCCAGATTGCTGGGTTTGGATGCAATGAAAAACAAGGGTGTGGGGGGAGGGGGGACAATGACCCCCCACTGTACAGTACAAAAATGAAAACTTCACCCCTAGAATCTCCAAAAAAGCAAAATTTACCCCCAACAAGGCACGCACAACCCCATGTGTCTTATTTGTTTTATTTTATATTTAAAGGACTTTCTGAAATAGAAAGTTGAATTCTGGTTTCATGAGGAACTGTATGGCCCACAGTAAGTCACAGGGACAAAATTGCCCCCCCCCCCCGATGTACGCAAGTTGCCCAACTCTGTTATAAACTATCTATACATAGAAGACCAGAGGTTTGTTCAACAGATGGCCCCACTTGCAGCGTTGTCTCTGACAAGCCGGAATTCTGGCCTGGTTCTGTGTTCTTCTCCTTAAAAATAAAATAAAAATAATATTATTGGGTCTTACTATAGCTGGCTTCCCCTCACAGTTGGTTAACAGACTGGTTCCTGAGCCCATCAAAACCACTCAATTGGCCAACCATTTGTTTAAGCCAGTTTAGACCAAACCAAAGTAGGCAATTGCCACAATTAGGTTTTATAGTTAAAAGCCTAAACAAAGGAACTGCAAATGCACAAGTGTGGTTAATCTATGCCTTTGAGGAGCTCTGAGAACCAAAGCATGTAACTAAAAGGACTGTTCACTCGCCGCCCCGCCACATGCATCTGCCCCATTATTTCCTATGGAGCTCGAGCATAGGCAGATTTTCCCTTATGCGGGGGATCCGGAAAGGATCCCCCGCATAAGGAGAGGGCCCGCTGTACTTTCTGAGTCTGTTTGGGGGCAATTTCTAGACCTGAAGCCAGTCAAATGCACTCCAAACTGGCTGCAAATGTGATTGTTCACTTCTACCACCAACTCAGAGCTCCCTACCCCACCAATTTTTTTAACAAAATGCTTCTCCAAATCAGCCAAATTGGTAGCCAGAACTGATATGACATCACTTCCAGCATACTGAAACATGATAGTGCATTCTGCTGGGGTGGTGCTGGAAAGAAATGGCCCTCTCCCCCTCTGAAGTTGCCCACGCTTGCTCTACACAATGTACCTTACTCCTAACCTGAGTCATGCTCCTGGAAATGTGATGTATATATATAAAAAAGCTTCATTTTAAGTATCAAAGTACGCAAGGAAAGGGCATGTTGTCACTACTGCACTAACCAAAATTTGGCTATGTGGTGAAGCATAATAGTGAAGCATAATAGCAATAGCAAGTACATTTCTATACTACTTATCAGTGCACTTAAGCACTCCCTAAGCGGTTTACAAAGTGTAAGCTAATTGCCCCCAATAATCTGGGTACTCATTTTAGCGACCTCAGAAAGATGCAAGCCTGAGTCGAGCTTGAGCCTTTTTGCTGTTATTGAACTCACAACCTTATGGAGTTGCTGTAGTATAGGCATTTAACCACTGCACCACCAGTGGCAGGGAGGGTATGCACACGTGTACAAGGTACCCAGTGGGTTCACAGAGGTACAGTTTTCTTCCTCTCACAGCTGACATTATTTATTAATTAAGTATTTCTCACTCATTGAGTATAAACAAGTCTTAGGACAGGCTATAAAAAACAAAATATTTTAATCTAAAATTATTCTAACATTTTAAAACATACAGTGGGGCCCTTGGTATCTACTTGGGTTTGCTTCCCAGACCCCTGTGGATGCCAAATCCATGGATGCTCAAGTCCCATTAAATACAATGGCACAGTAAAATGATGTTCCTTATATAAAATGGGAAAATCAAGGTTTGCTTTCTTGAAATTTATGTATTTTTAAAAGATTTTCAAGCTGTGGGGATGGTTGAATCCATGAATGAAGAATCCACAGATAAGGAGGGCCAACTGTACTTTGAAACTCCAACTTTCCCTCACATCTGGGATAGTCATCTTCTTTCCATACTCAGTGCCTTCCTTTCCCTGCTTGCATAGATGAGACTCACCTCCTCAAAATGCATGTAGATGTACTCTCGCACCCGCTGGTGCAGTTCGGTACAGCCAATCTGCTCAGCGAAGTTGGCAATACCAATGGCATTGCTGGGGTCCAGTTGCGTCACCAGAAAGTCACAGCAGGCTTTGACCACACAGTCGAACTGGTACATGACAGCCCCATTCATGACATGGAGTACACAGTGCTCGCCGACTGAGATGGAGGCAGTGTAGGCAAACTCAATGAGGCGCTCCATGACTTTAGGATGTATGCCTTCAATAGGGACTATCTCCATGCCCTGCTCCCGGAGGCCATTAGTGAACATGGCCTTGAAGACAGGGCTGGAGGAAGCCAGCACTACCTTGTGGGCCTGGAAGTCAGCTGGGGGAATGTCTTTGTACTTGACCCGCAAGGTGACGTCACAAAGCTGCTGGCTCAGGCGCAGCTGGTTCATGATGCTGAAGGCTTGCTTGGTGTGGTCCTCCAGCGTGTAGCTGAAGTTCCGGTTGCCATCATGAGAGGGAGTCACCTCCGCCTTGCACTCTGGGGAGTACATCACAAAAGCAGCCCTGCACTCATTGCATAAAGGAACAAAGGGGAAGAAAAGAAAGCAAGAAAGCAGCAGAACCAGGCTAGGCTGGAAGGCTGACTACACAGCTCTGACACACGGCAAAGACTCCACACCTGCAGAGGGGAATAGAGAAGCAATAGCTCTGGTTAGAGACAAACCTGTGAGGGAAACACATTATCGACTTATACGTGAGGTTGGCTTATATATAGTCAAGCATATATGGTAAATCAGTAATATCGTTCACCTGCTTCGATTAATAACAACATTCACAAGTCTCAAACTTATATTACCAGATTGCTAAACTTTCATTATTTTCTAATAAATATAAAATTACAGACATTTTCTGTATTAAGCCAAAAAGTAACAGCAGTGGTGGGGAAGACTGCTCAGGGCTTTCTTTCCGTTAGTTCCGTCACAGTTTGTGAAAGACTCCATCACACAGAGTACAGGGGCTCTTTCACACAACAGTTACAGAACTATGATTCCACTTAGACTGCAATGGTTCCACCCCATCAAATGCTGGGTTGTATGATTTAGGAAGAGCTTTTTAAGAATTTCTCAGGATTCCATAGGATGTAGTTAAAGTAGAATCATAGTGTTATAATTGTGTGATATGAAATATCCCACCTTTATTCTTAGGCAGAGTGAGGTGGCAAATGCTTTCCCTTAAGTGTTGGAGGATCCTGCTCCAGCCCCTGTGCTGGAGAAAGTCTCAGATGCAGGTGGGCTTTGTATACTGAAGGGGAGTGGGTGCCATCTTGTTTTCACCTTGGGTGGCAAAAGGTCTTGGCATAGCCCTACTATTTCACACACACACACATACACAGTTAATGTTTAAAAGGGTGAAACTTTTAGAACGTTTATGAGTAATCTATTTTCCAAGAATAGAGATTCGCATTCAAAACCCTCCAAGAATCAAAATAAAGAAAACAGTTTAAGAGGAAGTAACTGAGGGTTATACTTAGGGTTGCCATAAGTTGGAAATGACTTGAAGGCACACAACACCAGCACAGAACCAAGATTTAAGGTGTAGCCACAATGCAGAAATAAAGCAGCCTGACACCACTTTAACTACCATTACTCTAGTCTACAGAATCCTGGGATTTGTAGTTTGGTGAGGCACTAGAGCTCTCTGACAGACTAAACTAAATACCCCACCAAACTACAAATCCACAGGATGGAACCATGACAGTTAAAGTGGTGTCAAACCGCTTTATTTCTGCAGGGTGGGAGAGCTGTAAGGGTCGGGATCTCATTCAGGATTTCTGTATGCCCATCACTCTCAGCACTCTGTTACTTTGCTACCTGAGAGATACATACTCTTCCCACAGTGCACCCTTCTCTTATGCGGGGGTTCCGTTCTGTACCCCCCATGTAAGAGAAAAAGCACGTAAGCTCAAGCCCCATAAGAAGCAATGGGGTCGTGCCCACGGCATGCTGCAGGGTGCGCGCCATGGGCGCACACCCCATTACTTCTTCCAGGGCACGGGAGGCTTTTTTTTGCAGCGCAGCTTCCAGCGTATGCTGGAAGCCACGTATGGTGTGCCCGCATATGACGCAGGTGCACTGTAATTCTTATATGTTTTTCTGAGGTCAACAAGTAGTATGGGCCTCTCCTTAACTCCTCTAGGTCTGCATATGTACTGCAAAAATAATGCAGTTTGACACCATTTCAATATGCTATGGAATTCTGGGGTCTGTAGTTTTCATTTAGCTTTCTCTGTGAGAAAAGCTCTGGTGCCACAATAAACAGTTTCCAGAGTTCTATAAATGGAGCCCTGGGTTATTCGTGAAGTGAGATTAACTTCCAGGAAAGGCCTATGTTACCAAGGGTCACACTGGTCACTTAAGCATATCTTATAAGTACTCACTGTGACTCAGCAAGTCAAGCAAGGCCATTCTGTCCCAGGAAATGCAATTCAGAATAGCCCTATTAAAACTCAAGCCTGCCAGTTACCCTGAGCTTTGTTTATGCCAGTAATACTGATGATATCAATACAGCACTCTGGTTAAAATCCCACATTTCACACAGCTCTATTGGTGTGAACCTGCTATTCAGTCTCAACTCCTTGCAAATCCAAAGCTACTGAATGGTCCACAACCATTTACCAAGCCAGTCAAATGGCATTATAAAAGTACAGTGGTACCTCGGGATACGAAATACCCAGGTTACGAATTTTTTGGGATACGAAAAAATCCCATAGGGATTTATTGTTTCGGGTTACGAAAGTTTTTTCGGGTTACGAAAAAACTCCGGCGCTGTTTTAAATGGAGCCGCGGCAGAGCCGCGGCTTTTTTCCCCATTAGCGCCTATGGCAATTCGGGTTACGAAGGTTTTTCGGGTTACGAAATTAGCCGCGGAACGAATTAATTTCGTAACCCGAGGCACCACTGTACAATGGTATCTCTGCTGGGGTTTTGTTCTGGGACCCTTCATGGATCCCAAAATTCATGGATGCTCAAGTCCCATTAAATACAATGGCATAGGAAAATGCTGTCCCTTATATAAAATGGCAAAATCAAAGTTTGCCTTTGGGGATTTATATACAGTGGGCCCTCCACATTCACCGGGTTCAAGGACCCTTTGAAAGTGGGAAAATCACAAATAAAATAATAATAATAAAAAAACCACTGGGTTTTCAACCTGAGAGAACACCTCTTTAGGAATCTCTAGGTCCTCCAGCACAAGTCTGTGGTCAACATCTGCCACAGAATTGCACTGGAGGACCTACAAATACCTAGATGTGTTTTTACTAGGAATTTCTCGGTCCTCCAGCGCAATGTCTGATGAACACTGGCCGCAGAGTCACTCTGGAGGATCTAGCCATTCCTAGAGAGAACGTATTAATCAAATCTGTGGATAATCAAGTCTGCAAAAGTCAAAGACAAAAATGTGGAGAGTCAACTGTATAGTTTTAAATCTTTTCAAGCTGTGGATAGTTGATTCTGTAGATAAAAAATCCATGGAAATAGAGGGCCTGCTGTATGTGTTTGCCAGCATGCCAGGGGCTGCACAGAACATAGGCATGAAGATTTCTGTCCAGGCAACAGGTGTTACCCTCTACAGGTCTAGCCCTACCATAAGACTGAGTGAGGCAGTTGCCCCAAGCAACAGATTGAGAATACTTTTAATTTCTTTCTCTATTTGCTGTCCTGTCTGGAAACTGAGTGCTAGGGCTTTTAATAGCTTCCTGATCTTGTCCTGTTTCAAATGGGTTAATGTTAATTTGTTTTAATTCTGCCGGTAATTTAATTGCATTTTAATAATGTTTCCTTTGTGTTTTTCTTTATGACTTGTAAGTGTTAAACTGTGTTTAACTCAAGCATTGAACAGTGTTTGTTTTAATTTTTTTATAATCTGCCTCTGAGTCCCAGTTTTGGGGGAAAGGCTGGATAACAATGAGCCATCATGAAAAGGCAATGAACCAGTAACATACCATTATTGTATTTCTACTGCCAAAAAGACACAGAGGGTTTTATTCTGGGATTTTCTCACTCAAGGTGCCAAAGGAACTTGGTTGTCCTTGTATCATTATGTACCACACGTTAGGTGAAGGGGGACATTTGCTGCTCTGTTTCAAGCACCAAAATATATTTGGCTACGCCTCTCATTCTATGCCAGGAAAGCCTAGATGCAATATAGTCCCCAGCCCAATTTTTCTGTTATATAAATATATAATTTCTAATTCCAGAATCATGAAGGGTGGGGGAAGAAATAGGACATGGCCACAGGGTAGGGATAAACATAGGATATAGGCATCTACATTAATATATATTGACTGTCTATCCAAGAAGTTGGAGGCTATGAGATACAAATTCATGTATACCCAACTAGGTGACCATGGGCAAGTCACACTCTCTCAGCCTCAGAGGATGGTAATGGCAAACCCCCCTCTGAACCTACCAAGAAAACCTTGTGATATATTCGCCTTAGGATTGTTGTCAGAAATGACTTGAAGGTACGCAACAACATGCAAAGCAGAGTGGTCTTCTGATCACTGAACAATAAACAGTGTTAAGTCTTTCTAACCTGTAAGATACTTTGCTACAGCAAGGATATGCAACATCCAGTCACACTCACCATCCGTTAGGGTCCAGATTTCAGCAATAATTTAGTTGTGGCTGTTATCCTCATAATCAATACTTGACAGCCATATGGCATTTCAGAGTAATTAATGGATAGAAGAGATCTCCAAAATATAGTGGTTATTATCCCAAGATTTCAGGTGGGACTGGAAGCTGAGACAGGACTACCTTCTGGGCTTGTATCTCCTATCACGATCTCCATCCTCTCAGATGACATTCCCCTCTTTGGGTCTCTCATACAAATGTGTGTGTGGCAGAAATCATATGGGAGGATGAGCATGTGAAAGTCCCTCTAATATTGTGGGTGATGTCATTAAGCCCTGTGATGACATTTCCTGAATAGATGTGTGGGCAAAGGTGGCATCTGGATTTGTGACAAGGCTTTGTACCCGTTTCCACTTCTGTGTTGTGTGTTCTTCTGTAAGTAAATAATTGTTTGAGGTTTAGAGGCTGTGGGTAGGCGAAGAAAGGTCTGCACTTTACTGCCGTACTATGTCAGCAATGTCCTTCAGCACTCTACTTTGGGCAAACAGACCTGCCCCTGCGCCATAAATGAGCATAAATGAGCTGTTAGGAATAGGAATACAGTATACAAAAACTGATTGCAGAACACTTCAGTTGTCCTGGGCATTTCATTTTGGACCTCAGAACAGCAGTCCTAGAACAAAAAGACTACAGAGGAAGATGGGAAAGAGAAACAACAGAACTGGAGTACAGTTGGTCCTCCTCATCCACAGATTTTGTATCCACAAATTCAAGCATCCATGACTTAAAAAGATTCAAAAAAAGTATAAATTCCAAATAGCAAATCTTGATTTTTCACTTTATATAAGGGATACCATTTTGTTATGCCATTATATTTAATGGGACTTAAATCATCCGCAGACTTTGTTATCCACGGGATAGCCTGGAACCAAACCCCAGCGGATAATATGGATCCGCTGTATATCAAAAAACTGCAGTGCATTAGGAGTGGGTTGGTCCAAGACAATGGTTTCCTGGCACACTATGCACATTATAACACTAGCTAATCCCCCAGTCTTACAGGGGCTCTCTTGGCCAGTACACTACATTTCAATACTCATTCATATTATTATCTACTAACCCTCACTTGAGGCAACATCCTTACCTATTCCCTCAATGGCCATAGTTAAAACTGAACCTGTTATCTCATCTCCTCACCCACAAAGTTTTGCATTTATATGGACATTCTCATACACACACTGCTTATATAGGTCTGTCTCTGGCTTTCCACTCCACTAAATGCATCTGAGAAAGTCTATGAAAGCTCATGCTACCAACTTCTCTCTTTCAGTTAGTCTCAAAGGTGCAGCAAGATCCCTTTGCATAGCGATTTTCCAGACTAACATGGCTTTGTCTTTGAACAAACAGAACAATTAACAATGTACTGACTCTTTATGATACCAACACTATGCTGCCTGAAGCAGAGCAGAATCTCTCTCTGTCTAATGGTGGGGCTAATAACTGAGTGGCATCACAACCTCATAGCTGCAATCCAGGAGCCACCTCAGAAGCAAAATATTCACTACAGAAACTGCCCAAACCTCTACAAATATCAACAGTCCCCTCTTAAAGGCAGATACCCTGCATACAAAATGGATGTACAGGAAGTGACTACATGAGACAAACTTCATCATCCCTGGAAAGCAACTAATTCTTAACAAGGATCATAGTCTGTATCATGCTTGAAGGGGTGGCAGTTTCATCTATGTAGTTGCTCCAGATACCCTTTCACAATACACAATTATAGCACTATGATCCCACTCTAACTACCATGGCTCCATCCCATGGAATCCTGGGGTTTGTAGTTTGGTCAGAGGCACCGGAGGAGTTCTCAGGTTGTGAATCATTAACACCCCTCCCTCAGCTGTCAATCCCAGGAATCCACAGGATTAAAAATATCTCACTGCACTGTTATAGCGCTATTATTTCAATTTTACTGGTATGGCTGCCTCCTGAGGCATTCTGGGATTTGCAGAAAGCCTAACAGCTTTCTGGCTAAGAATATTAAATGCCGCTCCCTAAACTGCAAATCCCAGGATTCCACTGGAGGCAGCTGTATAGATAAAAGTGGAATAATAGCGCTTTAACAGTGTAGTGCAGTAAAATCTGTTGTTACCATGGCAGTTAGTTAAATCATAGTGCAGTGGAATCAGACTGCTATAACTGAAAAGGCTACCAGACATACACAAAAAGACAGCAATAGCTATCAATTAAATGGATCAATTAATGGATTAATTAAAAAGATCTCCTTTAATTGATCCATTCCTTCAGAGGGAATGGCAATGCCCACTTAGTAAAGTTTTCCCATAATCCACATAGGTTAAGAACAGCCAGAAGCTGAGATTCATTCAGGGAAAATGCTGTTTTGATCATAGAAGGGGTGGGGAGCTAGTTAGATAGACCAAAACATTTGACTCAGCTCAGTGATGGAAGGAGAGACTCAGGGCCTGAACAGACAGGCCAAAATAAAGCTGCTTCAGGTCACTTTGGAGGTATGCTGTTTAAATGACACATGCATCTTAGGAGGACAGAAGCTGTGCCAAAGCTGCACTCCAGACTTTAGGACTGGAGCGTGGCTTTGGCACAGCTTCCGGCTTCTCAGGAAGCACACATCATTTAAACAGTATACCTCCAAAGTGACCTGAAGCAGCTTTATTTTGGCCTGTCTGTTCAGGCCCTTAATTCCCTCAGTTTCTTCTTTGTAACCTACACACATCTTTTCCTACTGACAAGTCTTTCCTGCATGGAACAGACGTCACTGCAAAAGTGACTCTAAAACCAACTCAGGCAGATAGATTTCCCTGGGGTTGAATGCAGGTGTCTAAGAATTTGAATTTGAAACTAAGTCTCTTGGAAATTCAGAAAAGAATAGGGAAAGTGTCACAGGCACTTTAATGGGAAAGGAACAACCAGAACCATGCCTAGTGTACAGCAGACAAAAGAAGACTCTCCAATATACTACTGGACTGCACCTCCCATCAGCCCTAGTCACTCAAATAATGAGGAATGCTTGAAAACAGAAGTCCAACAATATTTGGAGGGCTAAATTTTGCATACTTTTATTATGGCATATTGAATTTTGCATGCATGCAAAATCCATGTGGTGGGGGCTTTGCAGGAGTAGGGGAATGGTCCCTTGTCCCCATGCAATTGCCCACCCTTATATAAGCTTCCTCAATCACTCCATGTCCTTAGCCCATCACCTTTGATTTGAACTTTGAAGGTCCTAGGCTTCTATGGAAGCCATGATGATTCATCTTTAGGAAATCAAGCCTACAAAAATTAAACCCGGAAAAAGCTGGGCTTAGAAAAGGCCATGATAAATCATGCCTAGAACATTTTACAGCTCAAGCCTCCCATACTGACCTACAGCACAACAGGAGACACTCAAGACGCTCCATCCATGCTGTTATCTGACTGGTAGTCACTGCCTTCCTGCATCTCTCCTTTCCCAGACTAAGACCTTTGTGTTAGCATGCTGGCAAAACATGATGCTCCACTAGCTTTAAACATGATCACATTCAGAACGTGCTGAGAAGCACTCACTCTTTGGCAGTTACTGAGGGGTTTGTTGTTGTTATGTGCCTTCAAATAGTTTCTGATGTATGGTGACCCTAAGACCCTATCACGGGGTTATCTTGGAAAGATTTCTTCAGAGGGGCTTTGCCATTGACTTCCCCTGAGGCTCAGAGGGTGTGACTTGCCCAAGATTACCTAGCCAGGAATTGAACCCTGCTCTCCAGAGCTGCAGTCTAGTTCTTAAACTACTACACCAGGCTGAAGGGTTTAACTTGCACTTTTCTCCAACTCTGACTCTGCAGACTTAGTCTCTCCCTCTTATGGAAGATGAGAATCTTACACACATACACATGTGCACACCAAGCAATGGCAGGTAAAGAGACTGTGGGAAAGAAGATATCTTTAAAGGGAATATTTTATTTTGATCAAGGATTTTTACATTATTGGCAGATGTATCTTGTACATTATGGCACCTTCCTTCTGCTATTAGGAGTAGCTACCAAGTTACAAAAATGGCCTGAGGCTAAACCAATTGGCATAGTTCCGATTCAGCAGCAGTACTAACTGCATGACGCAGTGTGCAATCTGCTATTATCCTGCATTAAAACTACCACTTTTCATTCACAGATAGAACCCATGAACGATCAAAATTAAGTGATACTACCACGTCCAGCAACCAATGCAATCACCAGACATGCTGTCTTTGTGTGATTTTGCAAGTGCAATGTTTCCTGTGCGTGTGCGTGAGAGAGAGACTTCACCACTCTCTCCCCTCCTAGTGTTTTCTGGAAGTGTTGTAATTTCAGTGCTGCAATGAACATATGTGATATGTAATCGTGTTTCAATTATGCATGTGCATCTTAAAAAAAGGTGTGATCTCAAGAATGTAACCACTTAAATAAATCGCCCCTCCGTCCAGGACAATCGGGGCGGCTTACAGATTAAAACTTCATACAAAAACTCAATATCCTAATTTCTCTCTCTCCCCTCTAAAACAAGAATTAAACAATTAAACATTAAAAATAATCCAATTAAATTATCCAATTAAAATAGACACCATGCGATTGGGTACAGAATGTTCAAAGAGGAAGTCGTGTTCAGTGTGTGACTGGATTTAGTATTCAGGAAAGGCCTGCCGGAAGAGATCCGTCTTGACAGATCTAATGCACAACTTCATCCCGTTCTTACAGCACATACATCCTGGTTTTCAAACGTAAAGTGAGATCTAAAGCACAACTGCAATGCTAAAGTAGCGGTTTCATTTATTTTAAATTGCCAATGGGCTAGCAACATGGTGAAGTAATCTCCTGTATCCGTATTGCAGAAATAATGCAGTTTGACACCACTTTAACTGCCATGGCTCAATGCTATGGAATTATGGGAATTGTCATTTGTTGTGGCACCAGAGCTCTCTGACACAGAAAGATAAATGTCTCACAAAACTACAACATCCAGAATTCCATAGCAGTTAAAGTGATGTCAAACTAAATGTGGATGCAGCTGAAACCATATTCAGATGAGGGTAGAAGAAATATAAGCCCCAATGCAACTAGCTGAACATCTCTATTCTGCTCACAAGACAGATGGCTCTGGTTGGGAAAATCTGGGGTTTCTAGTAAAAATAAAATACAAACACACCAAAAACAGAACAAGAGGACTGATGCAACAGGCCCAGAGTTTGTCCAGGCTTGGAATCCAATCATGCTACACAATTATAGAACTAGAATTCCTTTTCAACCGCAATGGCAACATACCATGGAATCCTGGGATATATAGCTTAGAGAAAGGCACTTAGAACCCTCAACCAGGGAGCTCCTCTGGTGCTTCTGAACAAATTACCTGTACAAATCCCTGGATTCCATAAGATGTGGCCATGGTAGTCAAAGCCAAATAAAAGCACGATAATAATTCTGTCCATCTGAGTCATCACTTTGTATCACCTTCAGACAGAATAATCCTCCCTTGCTACATGCAACCGTGAATGGGTTACGGGTGCACAGTTCAAATCAAGGGCAATAACCTTATGCAAAAGTCATCATGTTCCAATCTCTCAAGCGACTTCTTGGCTCAGCCTACTAGACACAAGAAGACACTGAATCAGGAGATGAGGGACACTGATGTTCCAGTAAAGTTTCCCAGTAACACCCATCTCCTGCCCTTTGAACAACATTGCCATTTGGCAAGGGACAGGGAACAGGATCGATGTGACCCGTCCTTGAGCCCAGGTGATTAAACTGCCTTTGCCTCACAGGCCTCTGTCTTTCCTCACTTCTCTCAAACAGCTGCAGTTCAACTCATCCACTGCCCCAGTTTTCCACAGACAAAATGCTGATTCATTGATAGTATTCATTTCCTGAAACTACTCTGCCACCTCACACCACCCAAGAGCACTCTACCAGGGTGACCAGATGTCCTAATCATAAAGGAGAAGGAACCACAAAATATAGGGAATTCGACAATAAAAGCTAAAAACTCTCATATAAATATAAATTCATTTCATATGGTGTACAGTGCTCCCTCCACATTTGCTGGGATTAGGGGTGAAGGACCCCATGAATGTGGAAAAAACGCAAATAAAAAACACACTATTCTTTTTTACCTGAGAGAACAGCTCTCTAGAAATCTCCAGGTCCTCCAATGCAACTCTATGGTCAACCTCTGCCAGAGGTTGACCATAGACTCATGCTGGAGGATCTACAAATGCCTAGAAAAGTGTTATCTCTAGGAACTTCTAGGTTCTCCAGCAAAATTCTATGGTCACCTTCTGGCAAGGTTGTGATGGAGGACTTAAGAGATTCCTAGAGAGATCATATTAATCAAAACCGCAAAGAATCAAATCCGCAAAAGTCAAAGCTGTAAATGTGGAGGACAGCATTTACATCTACAATGGGCCCTTCTCATTCACTGGAATTAGGGGCACAGGACTTCTGTGAAAGTGGAAAAACTGCAAAAAGTGGAAAAATTTCTCTACACACACACACACACACCTCAGAAGAGACCTCTCTAGTAATCTCTAGGTTCTTCAGCACAATTCTGGTGGAAGTTGACCACAGAGATGTTGCGAAGGACCTGCAAATATCTAGAGAAGTATTCGTTCAAGGAATCCCTTGGTCCTCCAGCATGACTTTATGGTCAACTTCCAAATTCCAATCATGCTGGAGGACCTAGAGATCTCTACAGAGAACATATTAATCAAATCTTCAAATATCAAAGTTGCAAATGTGGAGGTCCGACTGTTTATTACATATACTGGATTTTATTATGTACACAGCTAAATTTTTCTGACAAATTTATCTTTGTTAAAATTGTCCCTTCCCATCCCTGTTTTTTTCTTTTGTTGGGTGCTAAGAAATGATCCGCACCAGGTGTCAAACATGATAAAAATGGAGGACACTTCAGCATTCCTTTCAGACAGACGGATGAAATAAAGGACATATTTTGGAAAGAAGACATCTGGTCACCCTGATTCTAGCTAGCCCATCTAAAGGCCCTCTTACACTGGGAGAGAAGCAAACACATGGCCTTCATCCACGAGGCCTAAAGTGGAACTCTGTGTCCTAGATCAAAAAGCAAATAAAGACCTACTATCTGGAGCCAAGAAGGGAGAGTGCGCAACATGCGGTAAAGTTATGGGTATGTATGTGTGTGTGTGTGTTTATATATATATAGTATATAATGAAAAGCGGTAGCATCTATCAGGTTATTGGATAGCTTGTCCCATTCTGTGAAGTACACCTAAAAAGGAAATTACATGGGCTCTGTATCAGCTGGGGTTCGGTTCCAGGACCACCTCCTCATGGTGCAAAAATTCATGGATGCTAAAGTCCCTTAATACATGGGG
The DNA here is from genome assembly GCF_019175285.1 of Sceloporus undulatus. Lineage (NCBI taxonomy): Eukaryota > Metazoa > Chordata > Lepidosauria > Squamata > Phrynosomatidae > Sceloporus > Sceloporus undulatus. The sequence goes on from NC_056523.1 coordinate 195,744,026, forward strand.
TAGTGAAATAGTGTCCTTTAATAAATGGCAAATTCAAGGTTTGCTTTATGGAATTCAGTGTTTTTAAAAACATTTTCAAACTGTGGATGATGAATCTGTGGATAAAGAATCAGTTGATATGGAGGGTCAACTGGATGGAATCAAAACTTTGCCACCTCTAGTAACTAAGCCATCTAGTACAGAGAAGGGACGTGAAAGGAATTCACATTTCTAAACAAAAGAGAACACTGGTATCACTGTATGCTTCTGAGCAGTTGTGGGGAAGGATTCCTCAAGCTAGGTCTGTCACCTCCCTCACACTTCACAGACAGGAAAATACTAAGTCAAAACCCACCACCCCAAAGGGAGAGCCAGTCCCACTCTCCCAGTATGGAATGAGAAAGCCAAGACAGAAAAAAGTATGTCACCTGTGGCAAAGAACCAGACAAATTTACACTAGGGCGCGAAGAAATCACTCCCCACTGTTTATGCACCCTTGCATACCCTGCACTGTATTTTGGGTCTTCATGTTTTGAATCTCATATTTTTAGATAGCATGTTTTTGAGAGACTGATGACCTCCAGGAGCACTAGGTCATGTTACTAGGAAAAAAGGATTGTTTCCCCTAGCATGTCTATATCCAGGTAAAAAAAACGACCAAACTGAATGTGCTTCTTTCTTCCCCCAATAGTCTGCATTTCTCTCGAAATCTGAGCCAAAGGATCCTTCACACCCAAAGCAGTAAACCAATTCTCTCTGCCTAGCCCTGTTATTTTCCAGCCAAATCTCTCCACCATCTCAGGGATATCCGATCCAATCACTGCTTTTGTTAAAACCATCAACAAGTCTGGAATCCCATGACAATCCGGGGACAAGTCATTCAGCCTGTTTCCTGGCCCATCACCCAGGGATAGTTTTAAGGTGTAAATATATTTCAAAATCTAACTGTGATACACATAGCCCTGCCTCATACATGCCGCACTCTGTGTAGCCTCTGTGTCACCTCAGACCTCTCAGTCTCTCCACACATCTAGAAGAGGTAATTATAACCCCACTACAACCCTAAAAATGCTGCGATGCTCTTTCTGTGGCCCTGTTACAAGACAGCCAAATAAAGCTGCTTCAGTCCAGTTGAGGTAATGGGTGTTTCAATGATACATGCGTCCTAAGAGTCCAGAAAGCACACCAAAGCCACGCTCCTGTCCTTAGGGCTGGAGCATGGCTTTGGTGCGACTTCCGGACTCTTAGGACACATGCATCATTGAAACACCATACCTCCACTGTGACTCGAAGCAGCTTTATTTTGGCTGTCTGTAACAGGCCTGTGTTTCCATTTTGGTTAGCTCTGTATGCTCTGTCTGTTTGGATTACTATCTTGTATGTGTGATTGTACTCTGCATATTCTCTAAATAAAACCTTCTCAATTCACCCAGAACCTGTAGTCCTCCCAGTTAGTACTGGTATATATTGGTGCCCATAGTCCAAACGTTACCCAAGCCTCTCACAAAGCTAATTTCCCTCAACATTTGTAGTATAATTGACAGCTGGTGGGAACCCCCCGTTTCCCCCACCTATTATTTGGGTAACACTACAAGTGCTGAAAAGAAACCTTCAAGGTTGAGTACAGTGCACCCGCGCCATACGCGGGTGCACTATACGCAGCTTTGAGCATACACTGAAGCTGTGCAATAATGAAAGAAATGATTTGTGCAACCGTGGCACACACGCTGCCCTGCACCTTGAGCATGTGCCCCATTGTTGCAATGGGGCATGAGCATACGCAGATTTCTCCTTAAATGGGGGGATCCGGAACTGATTCCCCGCATAAGGGAAGGGCCCGCTGTACCAATATTCTGTTTTCCTTCAGTATGGAAGGGCTTCACTGCAGCTAAGACTTACACAAGCTGTCACCATACACAGGGTGGACAATAACTTACTACAAAGATACCACCTGCTGCAAATATGCCTGCCAAAGGATACCTTTGCTGAAGCAAATTTGTTAATCTTATAATTTCTGACAAAGGAAGATGGAGAAGTCCAGGTGGCTGTTCCAGAAAACTCCAATAAGGAAGCTGAAAAAGGAACGGGCTGGACAAGTGGCAGCCCTACAAGTGGAATGCACCTGAATTCCCTCTGGAACTGGTTTGGAACTGTGTAAATAAGCCTATTCAATACACTGTCGCAACCAGGGTGACAGTGCAGAGGCAGAAACCCAATGACCCTTCCTTGCCTCTTGAAAGGAGACAAACACTCAGATTTATGTAACACCTGTTAAGGAAAATGCAACATGGGATATACAGTGATAGAAATAAAACATGTATGTGAGAGTCACTATGACTAAGCAAAAGCAATTAAGAAGCCACACAGGTGTGAAAGCTAATGTAATTAGCAAGTCCTAAATGCCAAGGTCAGAAATGCAGAGTGTATAATTGAAAACACCTGAGAATCATTAAGTGGACAAGGTGAGGTGATGAAATCATTAATTATGGGTTGAACTATGAGAACCAATCAAAATGGATGTACACGCCCACTGGGTGGAAACTGACAGAGTGGGTAGTGTTTTACTGTGGCTATAATAATTGCTATGATTCCCAATGTATTTTGTGGAGTAGTGTGGAATAGAGTGGGTAGTTGTTGGATAGTTGTGGAGTATTGTATATAGTAGAATAAAGTAGATCTTTTATATAAGACTACTGAGTTGTCTGGTGTCTTGGGTGAAGATACAAGAGCCAGCAGGAACCTGGAGAAGTGTGAAGACTTCTGTGGAGCACGAGTGAGAAGGCTTGGAGAGTTTGTCAGGGTCTTCAGCCTATTCTCTGTAACTCTGCTGCTTTTAAAGCAAAGCTTTAACCACTGGCCAAAACTGGTCAGCGCCGGTGCATAACAAGGTGGTGAGTTAGAGCCAGAGGTGAAGAGCTACAACTCCCATCATCCCTGACAACACCTTGGTTCTCTCTAGAAAAACGTTAGATAAAAGCCCTATGCACATTCAATCTGTGACACTCTTTCTTCTGTGGAGATCTTGACTAAACAAAGACAGAACCATCTCCTGCGACCACTGGAATGTAGAATGTACTTTTGCAAAGGAAGGCTCCAAACTAAGAACCACTGAATTGAAACATAACTCCTTCCTAACCAACAGCATCCTTAACTCAGAGACTCTGTGAGATAAAGTAGTGGCTCCTGGGAACAAAACCTTCAAAGTAAGGAATTTCAAGTTCATTGATCTTAAGGGTTCAAAAGGAGGCCTCAACAAGGCCTGTAAACCACATTAAAGTTCCACAGGGAACACGGTAGACAATGTTAGGAAAGAACTGGGCCACCCCCTTTAAAAAAAAATCTGAACATGTGGATGAGAAGAGAGTGACTTACCTCACTTACCTTTCAAGAAAGAACTTAGGGTTGATACATGTCATTCATGCTACGCCCCTTCCTGTCAGCAAAAAGGCCAAAACTGAAGCCACTGAAGCCTTTTGTGGCCATGCCCCCTTATGCCAATGCAATCTAAAAAGATTCCTCCAAGATGATTCATACAAACACATGGTAGGAAATCTTCTGGCCACCAAGGTGGTCTGGATGACCTCCTCCTCATATCCTTCCATATCAACTTTTCTTGTGTAACTGTAATCGGCCTAGGTTGGGGTACAGGAGAACTCTTTGCTGAAGCAGATCCAGCCAAGGAAGTAGAGGTCAACTTTCTTGGCTCTGCATGCTGACAATCTTGGACAACCTGGGCCAGTTACAGACCGGCACTTGGGACATCCGCAGGACGTCCCATTTTAAAAAAGGGGCATCTCTTCTAGACGCCCCTGGGTCTAATACGGACTCTGTCTGTACAATATGGCGCCGGCCGTTCCACACGGCCGGCGCCATCTTTACGTATCGGACGCATAGCGTCCGAACGTGTCGCGACGCCTATGACGTCGCGAATGCGCCAGCGGTGCCTCACGACGTCATAGAGGCGCCGCAAGAAGGAGCTCCATTTTGGAGCTCCTTTTTTACTCCGCGCGGGAGCCACGCAGTGTGGCTGCTGCGGCTCCTGCACGGAGCAAGTGGCAGCGGCAGCAGACCGCCTCAAAGTGGCGGTCTATAACCCGCCCATGATTGTAGAGGCCATCTGGAGACTATAAGGATTCTCTCTGACTCCTCCATCTTGACATTCCCTAACAATTTGGACAACATCACCACCAGAGGAAAAGCAATGTAGAGTGAACTCTTCTTGCCTTACTCAGGGGATCTGTTCCGGAACCAACCCCCTCCCCCCCACATAAGGCAAATAACGTGCATGCTCGAGCCCCATTGAATATAATGGGGCTCGGGCATGGCGGCACACACCCCATTCATTGTATTGCAGTGTGGTTTCAACGTAAACGCAGGCGCACTGTATAATACCCTGGGCCAATATACTCTGAGAACAACCAATGACAATGTTCCTCCATCCAAAATCTCAACAGAAAACAAGATCGTTTGTGATTCTCCTGGGGAGGGGGCAGATCTACCCAAGGAGTTCCAAATCTTTTCATCACCATTTGAAATACTAATCTATTTAGGGCTCACTCTCCTCATTCCAAATATTCTGTTTGCAAAGAATGTAAAAGTTAACATAACCCAAACCCCATTGATTTAAAGTATAAGCAGTTTGCTTTTGAGATCAATGCCAGTGTGGTTAATGTTCTGGTGATAACTGTTCCTCTTTTGAATTGAACCATATAATTTAAATGACACATTTCTGAAAAGTCTGGCAAATTGATGCATGTTAAGGTTCTCCTTTATCTCCAAATATGGATAAAAGTTTGCTTGGAATCTGTGGGCTAGTTGCTTGAGGATGATACAAATGCTTAGCCCTCAGTGTTTAGCCCACTCACTTCATTAGGCATCTCACTGTTTTCCCCATTTTGTCCCTTTCTTTCAATGTGATTCTTGCAGGTCAGTGCCTTACAATTGTTTTTGGATCAGCTTTTACATTTACAAAAGGCAGCACAATCCTCAAAATTAAAAAAATATAATATCTAAAATACTAGAAATACTTTATTGGCAGTTTACCAGATCATATAGAGTTCATCATGGACACACACACAAATATAGCACATGGCACAGCTCTTTAGCAGCAAATGAAATACTCAGTGGATAGAACTGGCCCAAGATATTTTGCTGACTGATGAGAAGAATAAGATATGCATAGCTTCCCCCAACACCATTCCATAGACAAAAGCTGACTTGAATGATGGCTGAAACTAACATCAACGCTGACCATGACAGTGTCCTCCACTACACTTGAGGGCAGTGAGTGAGTTCAGGGAATGAAACAAATATCTCCCCTCTGCATCCCACTACCTCCAGCTTGCAGTGACGGCCCCACTATGCTTATGTCAAAAGTTGGCCCTGGCAATGGAGACCAACTTCCCAGCTCAATCTTTTCCCATTCTGGTTATGTGCACATAATAATGTCGTATGACTCCATCATAGTTTCTCTCATACACCTGTTCAGCCTGGGACTCTATTGTCCATAGAGGTCTCTAAAAATCCTGAGTTCGTTTTGGGCTTCCAGCACTACCTGCACAGATGGCATATTGAACCAGGAAGGGAAGCAGCAACAACAACAAAGTTCAGATTCAACTGTTAGAATGATAGGATTGGAAGGGACCACAAGGGCCAACTAGTCCAATGCCTTGCCACGCAGGAATACACAGCTAAACAAACCCAAGAGATGGCCATCTAGCCTCTGCTTAAAGACCTCAAAAAAGGAGAGCCCATCATCCTCTGAGGCAGTCAAACAGTCTTCCTGAAATAATATGTAGACAGAATCCCTTTTCTTACCATCTGAATCTATTGGTTTATCTCCTAGTCTCTGGAGGAACAGGAAGCAAGCTTGCTCCATCTTCTATAAAAGATTCCTTCTAATATATAAAGATGGCTATCATGTCACCTTTCAGTCTTCTCTTCCCCTTACCTAAACACTCACCTGGCTAAGCCATTCCTCAAAACTTGATTTCCAGATCTTTTACCTACTTGGTTGCCCTTCTCTGGGCATGTTCCAGCTTGATATCTTTCTTCAATTATCATACTTAGAACTGGACACAATATTTCACGTGAAGCCCGACTAAAGCAGATAGTTTAATTATCTGCTCTTCAACCTTTCTGGTCAGTATTTGCTGAGTTCCTCTTTGTTCCCTTTTTGACAACGAAGATAACATTTGGCCTCCTCCAGTCTGCTAGGGCCTCTCCTATTCTTTAGGAATTCTCAAAAATCATCTGGCTCAGAGATTACATCTGTAAAGTCCTTTAGTAACCTTGAATGAAGATCACCTGACATGGAGACTTTCATTCGTTCTCCTAGCTTTTTCTCATTTGGGCTTTGGTTCTAGTAAAAAGAAAATCATTTTGGTTGTTGACTGAGAGAGAAGTGGCAGCAGACTTGAGGAGGGCTAATGTCCCCCACCTTCAAAAAGGAGAAAAAAGATATTCCCAGTATTTACCATCCAGTTAGCCTGACATCAATACCAGGAAAGATTCTAGAGCAGATCATTAAACGGAGAGTCTGTGAACATTTAGAAGGGAATGCCATTGTCACAAAACGTCAACATGGGTTTCTCAAAAACAAGTCAGGCCAGACTAATCTGATCTCTTACTGATAAAATTACCAGCTTGGAAGATGAAGGAAATGCTATGGATACAGCATATCTTGATTTCAGTAAGGCCTCTGACAAGCTCCCCTCCCATGATATTTTTGCAAACAAGCTAGTAAAATATGGGCTAGGAAATGCAACCGTTCAATGGAATTGTGATTGGTTGAACAGCCAAACCCAAAGGGTGCTCAGCAATGGCTCCTCTTCATTTTGGAGAGAGGTGACCAGTGGGGTGCCACAGGGTTCTGTCCTGGGCCCAGTGCTATTCAAATTTGGAGATGACACCAAATTAGGAGTAGTAGCTAATACTCGAGAAGAGAGGTTCAAAATTCAAAATGATCTTAATAGATTAGAAAGCTGGGCCAAAACTAACAATGTAAGTCTGCACTTAGGCAGAAAAAATGAAATGCATAGATATAGGACGGGGACAGCTGGCTTAACAAGACTACATGTGAAAGGGATCTAGGAGTCCTAGTAGACCACAAGTTGAACATGAGTCAACAGTGTGATGTGGCAGCTAAAAAAGCCAACGTGATTCTAGGTTGCGTCAATACAAGTATAGTGTCTAGATCGAGGGAAATAATAGTGCCACTCTATTCTGTTCTGGTCAGGCCTCACCTGGAATACTGTGTCCAGTTTTGGGCACCACAGTTCAAAAAGGATGTTGACAAGCTGGAGTAATTCTATATGAATATGTAATTTATTTCTAAAATGGAAGCCCTAGAAGGAGATGATGATGATGATGACATTGCAACATTTTAGTTTTGCAAATACGCAAGACCAGTTAGCTCGCCTGAAGTAGATTACAGGCTCTGTTAAGGGCAGAAAATCAGGAGCCATACAGATCTAACACATACGATATATGCTCCTAGCTAGTCCTTTTGTTCAAGTCCTGGATAAATCAATTTCCTAATTTAACATGCACCTCTCAAGTTCAGAAGGAAAATGGAACTTCCCAGTGTGGTCTAGCACTTACAAGAGCGGGACTGGGACTTGGGATAATTTGGTTCCAGTCTTTATAAAACTCTTTTGGTAACCTTGGACCAATTGTTCTCTCTCTCTCTCTTTCTCTGCCTGACCACCTTCACAGAGTTGTTATGAGAAAAATGTAGGGAAAGGGGGAATTACAGATACTGCCTTGAATTCAATGGAGGAAACACAGGAAAGCCTCAATATTATGACACTAGATAAAATTAACTAAAAGAGAGAAAGAGAGATACACATGTATATAGCACTATTCCTGTTATTGTTATGTACCTTCAGGTCGTTTCCAACTTATGGTGACTCTTAAAATGAACATATCATGGGGTTTTCTTGGCAAGATTTGTTCAGAGGAAGTTTGCCATTGCCTTCCCCTGAGGCTGAGAGTATGTGATTTGTTCAAGGTCAGTGGTCTTCATGGCCAAGATGGGAATTAAACACTAGTCTCTGGAGTCATAGTCCAACACTCAAACAGAAGCAAAAAACTGCTACGTTGGCTCTCTAGCACTATTTCTACCATATCTTATTTGTGGTTTTTCACTACAACGCAGTGCACAAACAATAGGCATCAGAATAAGTGATTTCATCCTTCTTAATGCGGAAAGGGGATTCTTCTCCCCCACACATCTATGCGAACTGGAATTCAGCATTGGCTGTCTGGAAGGCTCCACAACTTAACAGTTTCTTATGGAGAAACCCTGAGCACAGGGATCAAACTCTTCAAAGCAATAAAGTGGGGATTCCTCAATTACACTGTGAAGCTAAAAGCCTCCAGTCCTCAAGTCAATGAGCACAGCTCAGAATGTATATAGCCACCTTCCCCATTTCACTGGTATGCCACTCCTCTAAAACCATGGGTTTCCCCCCCTTCTAAATCTAAGGAGTGGAGAATCTCTTGGTTTAAGTGCCTAGTTCTGGTCCCCTATGAAAAGAAAGGCAACAAGAAAGCTCCATTCCTCTGCCACATCTGAGTGTGGAAGGGAGTGGGGGTGCACAGATTACAGAGTCAATGTGTCTGTCAAAAGCAAATCCTACCCGTCTGAACTTGGGCAGCTTGTTTGTGCAAATTCAGCAGCAAGAGACCAAGAGTTGTTTAAAAACATGCCAGGAAACCTTGCCAATTACTACCTCTTCTCCACAAGTGGTTGGTGCTGCTATGTGTTGCAATCCCAGCTCATGCAAACAGACACAGGAAAGCTGCCTTTCCACTTCCTGGGGCTTTCCCTGTCCCACCTAAACAGGCAGATGAAGAAGCAGAAAACAGCCGCACTTACAAAGAGATGAGGCAATGGGGCTGTGCATCCAGAACTCCCAACTGAACACTGTGGCTTTCGGCATAAGGATATTTAGAACCTTCTGCTGTATAATATCTGCCAGAAACAGTTAAAAGCATCCTCAGACTGACTGTAATATGTCTGTGTCTCATACCTTGGATCGAACATTGATCAGAACAGCAGAAGAGTATGAATGGGAAGGGCAGCTATGAAAGAACTAAAAAAGATCCTAAAGAATACAGATATAGAACAAAGTTAGAATAGTATAAGCCATTGTATTCCCTGTTACCATGAATGGCTGTGAAAGCAGGTAAGAAAATCAACTCTTTTGAGATATGGTGCTGGAGAAGATTGTTGAAGATACTGTGGACAGCCAAAAAGACAAACAAATAGGTCCTAGAGCAGATCAATCCTGAATAAATCCCTGGAAGCCAAGATGATTAAACTGAAGCTGTTGTACTTTCGCCACATCATGCTAAGGAACAACTCATTGGAAAAGATAATAATGCTAAGAAAGGTGGAGGGAAAAACAAAGAGAGGAAGACAGCATGCTAGCTGGATAGACTCTACTAAGGAGTTCACTGGCATGAAATTACAGGATCTAAGCAGAGCAGTGGAAGACAGGGAGTCTTGGAGACATCTCATTTACAGGGTTGTCATAAGTCAGGATTGACATGAAGGCAATTAACAACAACAAATGTAAGTTTGCCCAAACTCTCACCAGTCTATACCTACTGGCCAAGAGAGTTTCTCAAATGCTAATTCTGCCACTTTCCCCTGGCTAAGCCATTCCCAATGTAATCCTCCTTTAAGCAAATAAATAAAACCAAATGTATACTTCATGGAGACAGCTGGTGATATCTCCAATATAGCACATAGTTTCTCTCAACAGAGACAATACATGACACTCAAGATGCTGGGTAGGTTGCTCTTAGTTGTCAAGAAACAGTTTTGTGTTACCATATGCTGTTGTTGTGTGCCTTTAAGTCGTTTCTGACTTATGGCGATCCTAAAACGAATATATTGTGAGTTTTCTAAAATTCAAAAATACAGCCATGTTAGTCTGCAAAATCAGTATTCAAAGATTATTTGAAAGAAGGAAGCTGGTAGTATGAGCCTTTGTAGACTTGAGCCTACTTCCTCATGCATCTTCTAAACATGTCTACGACACTGCTTTAACTACCATGGCTCCATCCTATGGAATCCTGGGATTTGTAGTTTGCTGTGGCTCTAGAGCTCTCTGACAAAGAAGGCTAAATATCTCACACAACTACAACTCACAGAATTCCATAGCATTGAGCCGTGGCAGTTAAAGTGGTGTCAAACAGCATTAATTCTGCACTACAGATGTAAGCTGTGTGGAAGGAAAGAGCCTGGCGGTTGTCCTTAAGGTGCCGCAAGGCTCTTTGTTCTGTTGTAACAAAAAGAAGACAACACACATACCTTCTCTCTTTATTGTGATTGCCAAGTTTGTATTTATTTGTCTTGTGGGGGGGGGTGTTCTAAAATTGCATTAAAGGAAGGTTACAACTGAAAGTCTACGCGGCACTACCAGCCTCTTTCAGTTAGTCTCAAAGGTGCTACAAAATTCCTTTGCATAATAAGTTTTCTAGGCCAGATTTATTCAAAGTGATTTGCCTTTGCCTTCCTCTAAGGCTGAAAGAGTGTGACTTGCCCAAGATCACCCAGTGAGTTTTCATGGCTAAGTGCGGATACGAACCCTGGTCTCTATCATCACAGCACAATCTTAAACCACCACAACATTCTGGCTATCAGGTTTCCATACCTCCAACCTTTCACAGGTAAAATGCATGTGGCCATTATTAAGGAGAAAGAACAGACAAACGGAGAAGCTGCAGTAGTATGTTTTTGCTTGAGTCTACCAGGAAGGGAAAGATTGTGTCACTTCTCCTTCTCTTCCTCTAAGTGCAAACTACTACATTTGCGCTTTGAACTAGGTGTGAACAACTGAAGTAAGCCAAAAACAAAGGAGTAAAGTGGGGGGGGGGGGCGGAGGAGAGAAACTGAGGCATTTTTAAAGCAGCTGAAAAACTGGGATGACAGATAATTAATTTGGACTGTTCTTGCCAAATTGGGACATTTGAAGTATGTCTTTCTTGTTCTTCTTTTAATAAGGTAAATGAAAAGCTATTAAAGAACAAACTATACCTTTAGTTAATCATGGTAGAATTCAAAGATATAGCCGTGTTCATCTGTAACATCAGAATGTAGAGAGATCTTGTAGCACCTTTGAGACTAAGGGCCTGTTTACATTGCATTTTAACCTGGGCTCCAAACCGGTTAAAATTGGGTAGTTCTCACTTGAGTCAGGATTTTCTGACCTGAGTTAGGGGGTTGTTCACACTTGCATCAGGATTTTCTGTCTTGGATGGGGGTGGACGGTGCAAATTGCCCTTAACCCGGGTTTTTTTTTTTGAAATGGGTTTTCTTGTGATTCCTTTCAAAAGAACTGGGTTTTTTGCAGGGGCTGCCAATGGGAACTCAAAAGTCGATCCCATCCGGTGCATCCCGATCTTCCTGTCCTTCTCTCCCCATGCCACCTCTGATCTCGTCCTTCCTCCTCTTCCTCAGCCCCTGCCACCTCTGATCTTCCTTCCCTTCCTCCTCTCCCCCCCCCCCGCCAGGATTGTGGCATTTTATCCAGTTGTCAATGTGAACAGAATCGAGGATAAAATGCCACAATTGTGGCAAATAAATGGAATGGAGAGATTCGATCGTGGCAAATCATGGAAATAACCCGGTTTCCACACCAAATTATTTCTGAGTGTGAATGGGCCCTAAGGTCCAAAGCACACTGTAGAAATAATCCAGTTTGAGACTGCTTAAATTGCCCTTAAACTCTGACAGAGAAGGCTAAATGTCACAAAAAAACCTATAGTTCCCAGAATTCCCTAGCCTTGAGCCATGGCAGTTAAAGTGGTCTCAAACTGGATTATTTTGGACCCATCTGAAAGAAAGAAGTTGATAGCATGAGCTTTCATACACTAAAGTCAATTTATGCAGCTGAAGAAGTAGACTTAAGTCTACATCATTTAATCAGTCTATTTGGAGCCAACTAGAAAAAAGCAAAGCTTTGATGTAAAACCATCCCTACTTTTTAAAAAAGTTTCTAGCTTGTTGCTGCAAAGGAGTGAAAATGAAAGTATGATAAATGCTCTTTGCTCCCAACAAAGAAGTGGTTGCTCACCTCACTTATTTACATAATAAAGAAGCACTTCCTTCACAGTCTCACACAAAGGAAACAACATGGAGGTTTAAGCTAGATGGGAGTTAGATGCAGAAGAATTTTTACCCTGAGGTACAAAGTGGACATTCTTTGGCTGCTGTTGTTCAGACCCAGTGCTGTGACTCTCCAGTTCAACGTGGCTTTTGGCCAGTTAGCTTAAGACAGTCTTAACCAACCCAGACTGATTAGATTACAACTCCCATCGCCCCCAACCTGCAGTGCATTTCCACATATCTGGAGGGCACCAGGCTGTCAGGGTTGGGTTAATCCAGACTCTGGATTAAAATGGGTTAATTGGAGGAAGCCTGTCAATATTGTCACTGATTTCTTTGGTACACATTTTGTTTATTCTGTTTAGGATTTGACTGTTGCTTCCAAGTCCTCCACTTGCTTTCTGTGTGCCCTTTTAAGAGTATGGAATAGCAGCCTAAACCTGTTCAAAATAATATTTAAAACACTAATAAATTGAAAAGCATGTGCTCTAGCAATGAAAAATTCTTGTAAACAAGCAAAAGCAAGCATGACCTTTTCTTTCAAGACTCAGCCCAGCAGCTGTACAGAGGGACTCTCCAAACCACACTGCAGAAATAATGCAGTTTGAGACCGCTTTAAATGCCCTGGTTGAATGCTAGGGCATACGGGGAACTATAGTTTTGTGAGACATTCAGCCTTCCCTGTCAGAGAGCTCTGGTGCCACAGTAAACTAAAATTCCCAGGATTCCCTAGCACTGAGCCAGGGCAGTTAAAGCAATCTCAATCTGGATTATTTCTGCAAAGTGTTTTGGACCGTGTGTGTGTGTGTGTGTTGATGTCATTATGGGATTGTGGGGAAAATCCACTTCATCGTGATCTTTTCCCCACAAGCCTAGGACCCCAGCACAAAATAAGAAGTCCGCAGAGTTATAGGCTGCATCTATACTGCAATTAATGCAGCCTTACTCCGTTTTCACTGTCGTGGCTCAATGCTATGGAATCCTGGGATTTGTAGTTTTGTAAGATATTTAGCCCTTCTCTCTGAGAGCGAGCTCTGGTGCCATAACAAATCATAAATCCCATTGGATGGCGCCATGGCAATTAAAGCAGTGTCAAAGTGCATTAATTCTGCAGTGTGTCAGCAGCCACAGTGTTATCATCACACTTTAACTTCTATGGAAACATCCTATGAAATCCTGGGATTTGCAGTTTAGAAAGGGGTGTTTAGAATTCCCAGCCAGAGTGTTCTAGTGCCTCCCCAAACTACCAGTCCATGAACCTAAGAGGGGTTTTAACTGCCTTGGCAGTTAAAAGTGGACTCGTGGTGCTATAACTGTGCAGGGTGACAGGGCCCCAGGTTTTTATAATGGTATAAGCTTCCCTAGGTGATTTCCAAATGTAATGTGTGAGAGACACTAGAGGGTGTATCTTCAGTCAGCAATGGACTCTGTCCTATCTATAGTCCGCGTTCTTGTTGTTATGTGTCTTCAAATCATTTTCCAAATTATGGCAATCCTAAAGTGAACCTATCATGGGGTAAGATTTTTTCAAGAGGAGACCTGCCCTTCTTTCTGAGAGTGAGCCCTCTGCCATAACAAACCATAAATCCCATAGTCCCATAGCAAACCACACATCCCTGGATTGTTGAGCTGTCACACAACAAAAGAAGAGGAGGAGGAGGAGAAGCAGGAATCACTCTGGCCAAGCAGAGAGAGACCTTTTCCCACTCAATCCAACACAACCAAACACACACAACAACAACACCCCAACCCTTCTAGATAGGGGTCCCCAATTGAGAGAGGGTCTGAAAGGGAAGAACCAATGGAAGCAGGATGGACTGGATTGACCCTTGTGGTCTATGATTCCATGCTGTCATGGGTGCCTCTGAGCATGCACAGAAAGCAACAGGGAAGGAAGGAGGGCACTCACCCCTGGAGGGCTGCTGCTGCTGCCCCTTCCCTTCCTCTTCCACCCTTTCCCTTCCTCCTCCTCCTCCTCTTCCTCTGTCCAGCTGGGTCTTCTTCCTCCTCCTCCTCCTCCTCTTGCTCCTCCACTGTTCCCCCTCCATAATAATGCAGGCAGCCGCCACTGCTGAGGTCCCTGCTGCTGCTATAATGGAGGAGGAGGAGGAGGAGGAGGGATAGGGAAGGAGGAGGAGGAGAAAATGGGAGCATAAGTCACCATGACTAAGCAAGAGAGAGGAGGAAAAGGGCCGCCACGCTTTCACAATAAGAGTCCCTCCCTCATCATCATGGAAGCCAAACAATGTGCAAATAATGGCGGCCCTGACAAGGAGGGCAGGGCTGAGGGAAAGAGGCAGGGCTTGGAGGGAAAGAGGGAAGGCCACAGCACAGGCCCTCCCCTGTTTTCCAAGAGGGCCTGCCTTGTTCAGCCTCCTCCTCCTCCTGCCCAGGGCCTCCCTTTTGAGCAGGGCTAAAATGGAGGCTCTCTTCACTCAGGAACAAGTCCCAGTAAAAAACAAAAAAGCTGAAAACACTCAAGCCAGGGCTGTAAATGTATTATGCTTCTCAGTCACTGCTCAAAATGGAGGAGAGCATGGCCCAATAGGAGCTCTCACAAAACACTCCCAGGAATGTAAATCCATGCTTAGTTAATGCTCAGAGTGGAGGATATGGAAAGAAAATGGAGGAGGACGTGATCAAGCTAATAGCACTCCAAGATGTGTAAATCCAGGCTTAGCCATGTTCCAAATGGAGGACATTCAGCAAAAATTGAGGACCTGGCCCAACAGAAGCTCAAAAAACTCCCAGAAATGTAAATCCAGGCTTAGTTTATGTTCAGAATGGAGGATATGGAAGGAAAATGGAGGAGGACATGACCCAATAAAAGCTAATAGCACTCCTAGAAATGTAAACTCATTCTTCTTAGCCATGCTCAAAATGGAGGAGGACATGATCCAGTAAAATCTCGAAACGCTCCTAGAAATGTAAATCCATGCTTCCCAGTCAATACTCAAAATGGAGGACATTTAAGAAAAATATATGAGGATGTGACCCAAGAAAAGTTAATACCGCTCCTAGAAATATAAATCTATGCTTCTCAGTCAATGCTCAAAATGGAGAACACCCAGGGGGAAAAATGGAGGAGGACATGACCCAACAAAAGCTCAAAACACTCCCAGAAATGTAAATCCATGCTTTTCAGTCAGTGCTCACAATGGAGGAAAATGGGGGAGGACATGATCCAATACAAGCTCAAAACACTCCTAGAAATATAAATCCAGGCTTTCCTAGCCATGCTCAAAAGGGAGGACATTCAAGAAAAATTGAGGACATGACCCAGCAAAACCTCAAAACACTCCTGGAAATGTAAATCCATGCTTCTTAGCCATGCTCAAAATGGCTTCTGTTGTATACCAGCCTGCTTATACTTATTGGCTCTGAGAAGCCACTTGGGAATGGTGTGACATTTAAGAACATTTTTCATTTATCTCTGTTTTATGGGCGGTTCAAGCATTGTTCAAAGACCTGGCTCAAAATACAAACTGTGTTTTGAAACCACCTGTTTCATTGCCAACATGCCAGAAGATTTTGGCTTATAATAATCCTGATGCATTAACTGAGGTCACCAGGGCTATGGCCAGTCTCTTCTATAAAACTATAGCAGGGGTAGGCAACCTGCGGCCCGGTGAGGCCTTGGGACCGGCCCCAGCCCGGTCCTGCCGCCGATTGCTGCCGGGGCCTTTGGCCTCTCACGCGCAGAGGCAAGGGGGGCAATCGTCTATAGACGCCTCAGAAACATGCATTTATATTAACATTTTTTAAAAAATCAGCAAATTTTTTTGTGTGTCCTCCACTTTTTAAAAAAAAAGCGTCCACCATTTGAAAATGTTGTCCTACATTTGTCCTGGTTTATTTATTTATTTAAATTTTAAAAAAATTGTTTAATTATTTATTTTTTGGCTTCGGCCCCCAGTTGTCTGAGGGACAGCAACCCAGCCCCCGGCTCAAAACGGTTGCCTACCCCTGAACTATAGCTTCCTTGTCCCTGTTTTTGTTTTTTGTGCTGAAACTGTGGTCTTTGAATCTGATTTACTTGGAGAGACACGATGAGGCATCTGATTAATATAAATCCTAAGACATTAGCTGTTTTGGCTTCAGTGTATGCATACTCATCTCTTTCTCTCTGGCTTTGCTTTGCGAATGAAGATTCAGGAAGGAATCATCCCGCGTTTTGTACAAGCGCGTTGGTGACTAAAAAGGCCAATATGGGACAAACTGGTCCGGTTGCAGAAAGCACAGCGGAAAGTCTTCTTGGGTGATGTTTCCAGGTTGTGGTTCTTTCTGCGTTGTCGTTTCTCTTCGAGACTCATTTGCCGTGAGCTTTCGAAAAAGGCTGCAGCATCGTGGATAGTGCATCTCCATGCCTCCTGATGTGAGGCCAGGGCGGACCATTGTTGGTGATCAATTTGGCCAAGCCTGAGATGTTGTTTCAGGGAGTCCTTGTATCTCTTCTTTGGGGCGCCCCTCTTACGCTGACCCATGGCAAGTTCACCGTAGAATACTATTTTTGGGAGGCGATGGTCCTTCATCCTAGAAACGTGTCCTGCCCAGCTGGTGATCCCTGCTTGCTCAAGTACAGCAACATTCATCACATAGTCAGTCCAGTGTATATTTAGAATTGTGCGTAAACAGCGCTGATGAAAGCGTTCAAGGAGTTGTAGGTGCTGGCAATAGGTGACCCATGTTTCAGACCCATAGAGGAGAATAGCCAGTACAATGGCTCTATACACACTGATTTTTGTGCTTCGCCTCAAGTGTTTGTTACTCCAGACTCTTTTGTGAAGCCTTCCGAATGCACTATATGCCCTTTGCCAGTCTGTGATCGATCTCTTTATCAGTCTTGGCATCTGAGGAGATGATGCTTCCCAGGTAGGTGAACTGCTGGATGGACTTAAGCACAGATGTGCCTACAGTGATGTAGGGATGGTAGTGTTCTTCCTGAGGTGCCGGCTGGTAGAGAACTTCTGTTTTCTTCAGACTGACTTCCAGTCCAAAGAGTTCTGCAGCTATTGCAAAGCAAGATGTTAGGCGCTGCAGAGCTGCTTCCGTATGGGCAACGAGGGCAGCATCGTCAGCAAAAAGCAGCTCACGGACTAGATAGTTTAGAGCAGTGATGGCGAACCTATGGCACGCGTGCCAGAGGTGGCACTCAGGGTCCTCTGTGGGCACACATGCTGTCACCGTAGTACAGAGTTTTCCAGTTTCTTACTAGAAAGCCAGAGTGGCACGTGGGGTCTGGGTTGCAGTTTGGGCACTCGGTCTGTAAAAGGTTCACCATCGCTGGTTTAGAGTCTTAGTGCAGGCCCTCAGGCGGCTTAAGTTAAACAGGCTACCATCAGTACGGTAGCTTATATGAATGCCGTCTTCTTCTTTGAGATCTGCCATAGCCCTTTGGAGTATCATGCTGAAGAAGATTATAAATAGAGTTGGAGCAAGAACACAACCTTGTTTCACACCATTAGTTATTAGAAAGGGCTCCGAGAGAGCATCGCCATATCTGACTTGACCTTGCTGGCCTTCATGTAGCAGGATGATCATTTTGAGGAATTTTTTGGGGGGATCCTAGTCGTTCCAGGATCTGCCACAGACCTTTTCTACTCACAGTGTCGAAGGCTTTGGTGAGGTCGAGAAATATTACATAGAGTCCTTTGTTCTGCTCTCTACATTTCTCTTGCAGTTGTCTAAGGGTAGGGCTGCCATATCCCGCCTGGGGGCGGGACTTTCCCGGTTTGGGGTGAGTCTGCATGGTCCTGCCCCGGTTTGGCCCCGCCCCCAGGATTCCCCCCCAGCGAGGCCCTGGAGGCGGCTCCACGATCGCGGAGTCCTCCAAGGCCTCGCCGGGGCCTGGGAGACACTCCCTCCCAGGCCCCAGTGAGGCCCTGGGGGCTGCTCCGCGATCGCAGAGTCCTCCAAGGCCTTGCCGGGGCCTGGGAGGAGGAGGAGGCTGCTTGCCACCGCAGCGATGGCTGCGATGACGGGAGGCCCCCACACCCCTTCCCGGCCTGAGAGGTGGCCGAGGCTTCCTCCTAAGCCGGGAAGGAGGACAAGGTTTTAAAATGTAGGACCTTTTTTTTTAATTTCCTGGCCAGGAAATTAAAAAAAAAAAAGGTCCTACATTTTAAAACCTTGTCCTACATTTCCCCCGGTTTGGAGGTACTCAGGGATGGCAACTCTATCTAAGGGCAAATACCATGTCTGTAGTGCTCCTATTAGCTCTAAAGCCGCATTGGCTTTCAGGGAGAAGTTCTTCTGCAATAGCAGGGACTAATCTGTTCAGCAGTATCCTTGCAAGGATTTTTCCCGCAATGGAGAGCAGTGTTATACCTCGATAGTTTGAGCAATCTGATTTTGCTCCTTTTTTCTTGTACAGGGTGATGACGACTGCATCTCGGAGATCTGATGGCAGTTTGCCTTTTTCCCAGCAACTCAGAAGGAGCTCATGGAGTTTAGCACGGAGTACATGACCTTCGTGTTTTCAAGTTTCAGGTGGAATTCCATCGATCCGGGCAGCCTTGCCATTTTTCGTCTGCTGTATGGCCTTAACGGTTTCTTCCAAAGTGGGAGCTATGTCCAATTCCTTCTTCATCAGTTGTTGTGACATATGTTGAATAGCTGAGTCTTGGACTACTCGGTTGGCACTAAAGAGGCTTTGGAAATGTTCAGCCCATCAGTTCAGAATGGAAGCTTTATCTGTGATTAGTGTTTGGATCTGATATGTAGGTCCAAACACTGCTTTAAGTGCCTCATAAAATACTCTGGAATCACCCAGATCTGCACAACGTTGTGTTTTTTTCTGCTAAATTGATCCACCACTTGTTCTGAATGTCTTGGAGTTTTTGTTGGAGTTGACTACATGCGAGGCGAAAGGCTGCTTTTCTTACATGGCAAGATGGCTGGGCGAGGTGTGCCTGGTGAGCAGTTCTCTTCTTTGCCAACAGCTCCTGGATCTTTTGGTTGTTTTCATCAAACCAGTCTTGGTTTTTCTTGAGGGTGAACCCTAAGGATTCTTCCGCAGACTGCAGGATGCTGTTTTTGATATGTTGCCAAAGCAGTGTAGGAGAAGAGTCTACAGGATGGTCTTCAAGTTAACACCACTTTAACAACCTGTGAAAACCAACCTGCTTTTGTGGTTTTTCCCCCCAGCTTTTGAATCCTAGTTTTGCACAGGATTTCCCCCGTGTGATAAACTCTTATAAGTTAGTCAACTGGTCAGCAGTTAACAATACCATAAGATGGCACTATCTACAAAGCTGCATTCTGTCCCTCACCCACTGCACTCCACAATGGTAATTACTCCAGTGTACCACCACTAGGCTGAGAGAACCCACATTGAGCCAGCCATTAGCCAATGATCCCAGGAAGTAGAACTACATCCCTTGAAGTCTTCCTGTGTACACTGAGCTGTAAATGGGGAGAAGTCTTTCCCCTGCCTCCCCAGTTATGGCTCCCTACTTCTAGTGTAGGGTGTGTGGAGCATATAAAACAAGCATGAGGACTGTGTCCCCTCTCCAGGTATTGCTGGAGTGCAATTCCTATCAGTTCTAGCCAGCATCTAGCTGGGATGCTATGCGCTGCCGTCCAACACCATCTTATTAGAATAATTGAATCCCAGAGTTAGAAGAAACCTCAAGTGCCATCCAGTCCAACTCCCTGCCATGCACCCCCGACAGATGGCCATCCAGCCTCAGTTTAAAAACCTCCAAAGATGGAGACTCCATCACACTATGGGGGAGCATCTTCTATGGTCAAACAGCTATTCCTAAATTCTTCCTAATGTTGATTTGGAATCTCTTTTCCTATAGTTTGAATACATTGCTCTGGGTCCTATTTCTCTGGAGCAGAAGACAAACTTTACTATACACTAGCCACTATACTATTTTTCAATTGATGCAATCGTACTGGCTTTTTTAAGCTGCTGCATCCCACTCTTGACTCATGGGATTTTATCACACGGGGACAATTGAAAGTGTAAATCCCATGAAAATCACACATTCACGATTAAGATTTTCATACAATGTCATGAATAAAGTACCATTATCCCAGGAATATCCCACGCAAATCGAGCAATTGCGATAAAGTTTTTCACATGATGTTGCGATCAAAAGCCATGAAAGCATGAATAACCCAATTACGGAATTAGAGATAAAAGAAGCAATAAATAGGGGGAAAGGAGGGAAAGCCCCGGGTCCGGATGGATTTACAATGATGTATTATAAAGTGTTTCAAGATGTTTTGGTCGAACCCCTTAAAAAAGTCTTTAATGCAATAATTAAAGAAGGTATTCCAAATTCGTGGAAGGAGGCAAATATAATTTTGATACCAAAGGAAGGTAAGGATCCTAGCCTCCCCCAAAATTATAGACCTATCTCTCTCCTAAACACAGATTACAAAATTTTTGCAAGCATTTTGGCAGAAAGATTTAAAAAATTCCTACAAAATTGGATAAATTAAGATCAAAATGGATTCTTACCAAAGAGACATGCTAAAAACAATATAAGGACAATCATTAATTTTATTGAATTCTATGAAAAGAACCCAGGGAAAGAATTGGCTCTATTGTTTTTAGACGCAGAAAAAGCGTTCGATAATTTGAATTGGCAATATATGCTAAATTTATTTCAAAAACTGAATTTGGGAGATAATATAACAAATTGGGTAAAACAAATATATAAAGAGCAATCGGCAAAAATGATTGTAAATGGATCTAAAACAGAAACGGTTAGGATTGAGAAAGGTACTAGACAGGGCTGCCCACTCTCCCCTCTATTATTTATAATGAGTGTGGAGATATTGTGTGATGATACAAGAAATAATACAGAAATTAGAGGAACTAGAATAAAACCTCAAGAATTTAAAATCAAAGCATACGCTGACGATTTGGTTATAATAGTGGAAAACCCCTTAATAAATGTGGAAAAGACCCTTCAAGTGGTTGATGATTTCGGGGTTTGTGCTGGATTCAAAATTAACAAATCTAAATCAGCAATGATTACATGTAATTTGGAAAAAAAGAAGCAAGAAAGGTTACAAACAAAAACAGGAATTCAAATTCAGAAGAAAATCAAATATTTAGGGATATATATGACAAACAAAAATAGTGATCTTTTTGAAAACAATTACAAGAAAAATTGGCAAGAAATAAAGAAAAAATTGGAAATCTGGTCAAAACTTCAAATTTCATGGCTGGGTAGAATTGCACTATTCAAAATGAGCATACTCCCAAAAATGATCTTTTTATTCCTAAATATACCAATAATCAAAAACGATGTAATATTTGGACAATGGAAAAAAGATATACTGTATTGAAATTTATTTGGCTAAACAAAAAAGCTAGAATAAAGTGGTCTTCTTTAATAGACAATAAGGAAAGGGGGGGACTAGCTTTGCCAGATCTTAAATTATACTACCACGCATGCTGCATAGATTGGGTTTGGGATTGGATACATTTGGAAAACCAGAAACTGCTAAACTTAGAAGGATTCAACCTAATCTATGGCTGGCATGCGTATATGTGGTATGGGAAAGTCTCTAGGAACATAATTTTCAAAGATCATATAATTAGGAATTCATTATTCAGGGTTTGGAATAAATATAAGGAGAAAATATATAGAGCCATCCCAGAATGGGTTTCACCCCATGAAGCTTTATTTAAAAACACTGGTATTGTGAAAGATAATTGGTTGAGATATAGAGAAATTTTAAAAACAGAAAAAGGGCAAAAGATAATGAAATCCAAGAAAGAATTAGAGGATAGTGGCATCAAATTGCAATGGTTCTCCTACCTCCAGTTGAGAGAAAGATTCAGGATCGACAGTAAAGAAAATGGAGTGAGTAGGGAAGAAACTGAATTAGATGCGATCATTTGAGGGGGTAAAAGGATAGGTTTAATTTCAAAATTATATAAATTATGCCTTAAATTGGAACTTGAAAATGAAAGGGTTAAGCCATGCATGATCAAATGGGCAAAGAAGATTGGACATACAATAAATTTAGATAAATGGGAAAAAGCCTGAGGTAAAGATTTAAAGTTTACATCATGCATGGATATAAGAGAAAATTTGATAAAAATGATACATAGGTGGTACTTGACCCCTTCCAGATTAAGCAAGATCTACAAAAGCAATAACAGAATATGCTGGAGATGTAACGGAAAAGTAGGTTCCTTTTACCACATGTGGTGGACATGCCCTACGATGCAAATATTTTGGGAAAAAATTAGAGATACAATTTATAAGATATATCAAGTGGACTTAAAGATGGACCCGGAGCTTTTTCTACTGAATATGGTGGATAGTAATGATATAAGACAAAAATTAAAACCAATCTTGTACCTGATAACTATTGCCAGGATGTCAGTTGCAAAGATGTGGAGAAACTCAGAAGTACTCACGGTGGATTTATGGCTTTGTAAATCTTTAGAAATAATAGAAATGGATAAGATTACTCTGGCTCTAAAAGATAAATATGAAGAGGCAAAAGAGATTTGGGATCCATTGCTAAAATTTTGTAAAGACAGATGGAAGGTAAAATAAACACGCTCAGTTTTATTTGTTACTTCTTTCGGAATGTAAAGTTTAATAATAAACAAATACTATACTATAACAGTAGGCGGGAAATTGCATTATAGAAGGTGTAAGGATAGACGCAGCCTCAAATGGTATTAGTAGCAAAACAGCTATGTAAGAGGAACATAGTATAGGAAAAATTCTGTTGATATAAGAGAATTATTTTTGGATGAGCTGTTAAGAAAGTATTTACTGCAATGTAAAGGGGTGGGTGGGGCGGGAGGGGGGTACACTTTTATTTTGAATGCAAGCATATTCATCTGGTTATGAATGTAAAATGGGGGGGTGTAAATGTTGTAAACTTCAATAAAGATTATTATTAAAAAAAAAAAGGGGGGGAAGCCATGAAAGCACCATTAACCTGGGAATAACCAGGCAATAAACAGTAACAAATCATTTATAGGAAAATCCGTGACATGCTTATTCCCAGGATAATGACAACTGTGTGTGAAAATCTTATTTGAGATTTAATAGTAATTGTGCAATTTTCACAGGATAAACCCCATTTAATGTTTCAGTTTTCCTCTGTATATGATAAACTCAATGTTTACTTTGTAGTCTACTAAGACTCCTAGATCCCTTTCACATGTAGTCTTGTTAAGCCAGGTGTCCCCCATCCTATATCTGTGTATTTCATTTTTTCCTAACTTAAGTATAGTACAGTGGACACTTGTTATGTGCTGGGGTTTGGTTCCAGGAACCCTTTTGAATAACAAAATCAGTGTATGCTCAAATCCCATTAAATACAATGGCATAGCAAAATGGTGTCCCTTATATAAAATGGAAAAATCAAGGTTTGATACTTAAAATGTATACTTTTTTTGAATATTTTCAAGCCATGGATGCTTGAATCTGTGTATTAAAAATCCATGGATAAGGAGGGACAACTGCACCTTACATTTTGCTGTGATGAAATTCATCTTGTTAGTTTTGGCCCAGCTTTCTAATCTTTTAAGACTATTTTCAGTTTTTAAATTTTTGAATTTTGATCCTGCCCTCTGAGGTGTCATCTGGTATGGTTAACCCACCCACCCCACCCCCTTTTGCACCCTCCTGGTGACACACTTGCATGTAGGATTCAGCCAATGTAGCTGGAGTGCTGATTAGGGATTTGGGAGATCCAGGGTCAAGGTGCGACTTTGCCTGGAAACTCACTGTGTGAGCTTGAGCTGGTCATTGCCTTTCAACCCTCAGAGGAGGAGGAGGAGGAGGAGAAGTGTATATGTCAGTTTGAGCTCATTTGAGGAACAGTGGGATGTAATGAGGAATAACAGCATGTATTTCTTACATTTTCAGAATTCACAGAACCATTTTGTCAAGAGAAGCAGATGATTTTGAGATTTCTCGGTGATCTGAGAGAACTGCACATAAGCTGCATGTCTACAGTATGAGGTTAGTTTGATGGGCAAGATGTTAATCTCAGCAGCAATGGATGGCTTTATTTAACCCTGGGTCTCCCAAATACTTGGTTATAAAGAATAGCTCATACACTGGTTATGAATAGCGACTGGTACTTTGGGTCAGTCCCATGGTTTAATGTCACAATTATATCCATTTATGGTATGGAACATGCCCAAGGGATGTTCTCATTATAGTTAATCAAGCTACCTGACTGAGTGTACAGTACTTGCTTGTATCACACATCTGGTGATTATACTGAACTCAGTAACTGCAGCTGTAATCCAATGCACACTTTAGAGTATGTTGGGTTGGGTTTGATGGCGATTTCCACTCTCCACCTCAAGTAAGCATGTTCAAGGCTGTGAGTTTTTACATTGGTATCTGACATTCATTTTGGGTAACTTGATGCCCCCAGGCAAGCTCTTGTGATGAAGTTTCTTTCTGTACACATCATTAATATAATTAACAGTGCAAACCCATGCAGGTTTACTTAGACATCAGTCCCATTTTTCATAGGTCTTACTTCCTGTTTAAATGCCAATAGGTTACAGTTTCATTCTTTTACAATTCAACATGTAATGTGCTGTAAGAAAATATCACTAATGGCTTGTTTAAGTGTCTGCAGGATGGCAGTAGAACTTCAGTTCAGGGTAACCAGGCAGTCTTAACTGTCCAGCAGACAGGATAAAATATTTAGGGCCCTTTTGCATTACACTAGTATAGTGCTGTGATTCTACTTTAACTGTCATGATTCCACCCTATGGAATCCTGGAATTTGTAGTTAAGAGAAGGATATTTAGAATTCTCAGGCAGAGAGTTTTAGTGCCTCCCCAAACTTCTTCTTTTTCTTCTTGGCTTTACTTCGCGAACGAAGATTCAGGAAGGATTCATCCGTGCTTTCTACAAACGCGTTGATGACATTGGATGTATCCTTTGAGCCTGTGCAATGGATTTTTCTGGTGGAGCACAGCGTACACAGAACTGGCCTCACTCTTTAAACCAGAGGTTCGACTGCTGAGGCCTTGACAAGCATGGACAGTGGCAGCGAGGGCCTCGGGTCGTAGGTTTGATTAGAGTTTCCTTCTCTTAGATGGTTGACCTTACAGGGTTAGACGAGCACCATCTGCCCGGGTTTGGGGTTAGAGTTTTCCTTCTCCTAGGATGGTTGCCATAAGGCTAGAGAGCCCATCCTGCCCTTTGGCGCTCTTGGTCAGACCCTTCGGTTGTGACCTGTCTGGCATGGGAGGCCTTACCGGTGGCTATTATACCACCGCCCGTATAGCTCACAACTTCATTAGGGTACACAAGCCTCTCCCCCACACAGTCAGAGCATAGCTGGAGGGGAAGAGGAGGCCAGAAGATGACAGTTAAGGAGGGAGGAGCCTCTTCCTTCAGGCTAGCCCTGATGGAGCTGGGCCTTCCTGATCACTCCCTCTCAGGCCAGAAGATGACAGTTAAGGAGGGAGGAGCCTCTTTCTTCAGGTTAGCCCTGATGGAGCTGGGCCTGCCTGGTCAACTCCCTCATAGGCCGGAAGATAGGCTGGAAGCTCCCCAAACTATAAGCCCCAGAACTCCACAGGATGCATCCTATGGCAGGTAAAGTGAAATCATAATGCTGTAATTGTGTTGTGTGAAATGGAGTTAGTTGTAAGGCTGGGATATGCCACATGGGGGACTCATCTCATCCTTGCCACATCTCCCATGATTCCTTGTCATTGGCCATGTGGCCATGCTCACTGGTCTGATGGGAGTTGTAGTTAAAAAAAGGGGGGAGAGGTCACATTGCCAATCTATGTTCTTCTCCTTGGATTCCCCCAAGTACAAGATGAGGGGAGAGCAAGTGTGACCCTTTAAGGATCCATGGAAGTATTTATCATCTTTTCTGCAACACAGGGAGCCTTAGGATGAACAGATCCTAGTACTTCCAGCCAAATGTGTGCTGGAACTATTTCATCTTTCCTGTCCCAATGGATTTTCAGAAGTTTAAGGGGGAAAAACATGGAAAGAATAGGGAGCTCTTATTAGAAGACTGTAACTCTCCCACTCAATGTATAATAAAATAATGTGAAAGGCACGGTGATTCTGTACTAAATGCCTCATCTGGGAGTACCCACAGTGACATTTCTGCCATTAATTTCTAGATACAGCATGAAGTAGTAAATCAGGGGTGGGAATGGTGCAACCCTGACAAGGTTGTTGAAACATCAGCTCCCATCACCCCTTATCACTGGCTACACTCCCTAGATGCTGATGGGAGTTGTAGTTCAACAACATCCAGAGGACTGCATGGAACCTACCCTGATAGTAAACAGTCTTGTTTGAGAGACCGTGGCTACAAAGATAGTCTGGCTGGTGGGAAAATGAGCTTGCAGTTCCATGGAAATAGTTCATCCCAACATTCATAATCTAGCCAGGATTCATTTTTTCTCAGGAATCAGGGTCTGATTCTTCAATAACTAGGTCTTACATGATATGACCAGAAGGTGGCAATAGAGACAATGATACTAAAGGGGTCTTTGGTGAATCAACTAGCAAGGAGAAAAGGAAAAAGAGGTGGTTATGAATCAAGTGTGTTGCATTGCCTTTCTAACTGATGGGAGCACTCTTGGTTGTTGAAACAGCAACTCCACTCCTTTAACTGCTCACAGAGAAGTGTGGGTTACTAACTGCTCTAGGGCTTTTGTTGATGTGTGCCTTCAGGTCTATCATGGGGTTTTCTTGGCAAGATTTGTTCAGAGGAGGTTTGCTACTGCCTCCCCTCGAGGATGAGAGAATGTGACTTGCCCAAGAGCTCCCAGTGGGTTTCATAGCTGAGCTGGGAATTGAACCCTGGTCTCCAGAGTCATAGTCCAACACTCAAACTACTACACCATGCTGGGTTTAGTCTAGATTCCAAGGGATTGAACTCTAGCCGCCAAAATAAGGTTCAGCACGTTGGACAGATCCTTCCAAGTTTGGACGCAAAGGGATTTTGCAGCACCTTTGAGACAAACTGAAAGAGAGACATTGGTAGCATGAGCTTTTATAGGCTTGGGTGAGTTACATACTCTCAGTAAAAAAAATGTGATAGGTTTGGCTTAGGGTTGTCATAAGTCAGATATGACTTGAAGGCACACAGGAAGAAGCAACAATCCAGATATGAGAAGTTCCTGTCCTGAAACTTAAATCTCTGAGAGGATACATTGTGTATAGCAAACCCCTGTGCTAGAGTTCTGGAGCTCATGTTCTATTTTGGTTTCCTTCACTGTGAAGAAAGGTCGTTTGCCACAAGGTACACAAGGTTCTTTGCAGGACATAAATACCCTAAAGGCACCAGATCCCATTGGATCTTTCAGCTGTAGAGAGGGCTGTGTGGGAATACATGCATTAAATAAATGCTTTAGTTAAGTAGAGATGGTATTCTTGAGGGCAGTGCAGTATCCACTCACAAAGGAGCCATTTTGCTAGTTTGGAGAACAGAAGTGCGGCACCAGGTGCAGAAACAAAGGCCGAAGTCTGTAGCGTTGCTTCATAAGTCCTAAGTCCCCAGTGGTCTTAAGGAGTTGCTACCAGGTTTGGGCTGGCAGAACCAACCAACCAGCATTCTTCAGGGCTGCTGCAACTCCTTTTCTCTTTCAGACTGATGTTATGGTGAAGTGTCGGAAGTATAGGTGCTGTCAGTCCCCATAGTTATACTCTAAAGCGAAGGCTAAATACGCAGCGTTGACCCAGATCATCAATCCAGTTCTACTAGTTTACATCTCTACCAGCAGCAGATTTTGTGTAAAGCTAATGGCTCTTAGTTGTTCATTCAAAACCAGACTATGACATATAACCCACCCCAGTATGCTCAGGTCCTCTTGTGGACATTTACTTCATTCAACCAGGACTAGGTTGGCAACTGTCAGCCAGAGAACTTTTTCTTCAGCTCCCCCTAGTCTGTGGAACAACCTGCCAGAAGAGATTCGACAGCTGAATATGCTATCTGAATTTAAAAGAGCATTAAAGACCAGTCTCTTCCGCCAGGCTTATCCATGATGAATTTTAAATGTGGATTGTTTTAATATGTGTCTATATTATTTGTCCTTTTAAATGGAGGTGTGTTTTAACTGATCTGTTTTAATTGATGTGGTGTATCTGTTAATTGTTGTTGTTCCCCACTTTGATCCATGGGGAGAAATATTATTTATCTATCCATGGGCAAGAATCTTCTGACAGGTCATTCCAGTCTAGGGGCAGCGGAAGAAAATGTCCTCTTGCTGACAGTTGCCAACATAGTCCTATTATTATTACTATTACTCAAATTACTTTGCACTACAACAGGGACAGCTCAGAATAACTGTTGCTGGGGAAATCCTTCTTCCCCTTCTTCCTTGCTAGTTCCTGTGGAGGGAAGCCTGAAGCAGGTGCTAGCAGATGATGTCTCTGGAAATGAAAAAGCTTTGGTGCTCTGGACCTGCTATGCCACTGCATTTTGGGCCCCAATGCTCCCATTTGCCATCTGGGGAAAAAGGGAAAGCCCTGGCACCTTCCTCTCCCTGATCTTCCCCATCACCCCATCTCACCCAGGGCTTGCAGATAAGCCAGGCCAACGTCACAGGCACAGAGAACCCCCTCCTCCTGGTTTATTGTGAGCTCGGCTGTTGAAAGGTTTTGGTAACATTCGAGACAGAACACCGCAACAGCTGATTAACAACACCGCAAGGAAAAAAATTGACAACTCTACAATTTCCAACGTGTGTCTATATTACACCATAAATACATAGACAGGAGAAACTGGGTTAAGGTAGGGTGTGTGGGTGTGTATGTGACAGAGCTTTCGAGGAGAGAATGCAGCTAGAGAATCTCCCAGAGACCTCATGGCTCTCCATGGATGCTCCCCAACACAGTGACACCCCACCTCCCTGCTCCCCAGCAAGATTTGGTGGATGGGTGGAGAGGGAGGGCATTGTTTGTAAGGTTTTTTTAACTCTTTAGAATAATTTACAATCTTCTTATTCACAATTATGTACAGTCCAAACCCGACCCAATAAACTCATGGAACAGAACTGCATACAAAAATAAAAGCTATACAGAAATCAAGAAAGAAAGAAGTTCTCTTTCTTAATTTTTTTCCTTTTTTTTCTTCAGTTGAGGCTTCAAGAAAGAAAAGTGGGGAGAAAATACAAAGGAAATGGCTACAGTACTGTGTTCAGAAATGGCCATGTTCTCCCTGGGTTGGAGAAAGAGATAACCTTACATTGGCTTTCTTGGAAGGGATTGGCTAGGCAGGAAGAAGGGTGGTGGCAGCGGCAGCTTCAGATAGGCCACTATGGGGCCTTGCATACTTGCAGAGCAACTCCACTCCAGTGTTACCATGACTCTGAGCCAGTGATGCTCAGGTCCACTGTAATGGGTGGCGGTGGCTGCAGCACAATCCTCTTCCCCTGGCTTCCCTGTGGTCTGGCTACAATCACCCCCTACCAAGTTCTTGCTTGGAAAAGGTCCCGAAAAGCTGTGCAGTTGCCTCTCTGGACCTATGTGCTGGAGAGTCTGCCAGTCAAGCAGAAGCCAATGTAAAGTGGGGTGGTGGTGGGTGGAATGGAAACGTTGCAAAAAGAGGATTAGTTGGCTTTGGTGCAAAAGCTCAGCATCATTAATGGGAATGGCAAAGGGGCTTCCCTCATTATTGCTTCACCTCGTGCATGGAGAGGGGAGGAATTAGGGCAGGCTTTGTAAAACAGAATGGGGGAGAGGCCTTAGCTTTGTCTTTTTTGCGCCTCACCTAGGAGAGAAGCTGTGCCCATGGCTATTTGTCCAGTCCACCACAGTTCCCCAGGTCAATAAACCCATCTCATCAAAACCCACTTAACTGTGAAACTGTTCCCGTCCTCCCGTGACAAACAGACAGACAAATGAGGAGGTGAGTCCTTCTAGGCCAATGGTTCCCAAACTTTGGCCCTCTGGGTATTTTGGACTTCAACTCCCAGAAGCCATAGTAAGCTTGGCCAATAGTCAGGAATTCTGAGATTGTCCAAAACATCTGGAGAACCAAAGTTTGGGAGCAACTGCTCCAAGCATTGAGGGAGAGGAGGGTTGCCCAGAGACCTCATGAACATGCCAATCAGCCAAGGATGAGGCCATAGCCTCCGACCTATCCCAGTAAGACAGAGGTACCAGGTGAAGGAGATGCATTAATGCTCTTCTCCTGTGACTCCTAGGACTGGGTCCCCTAGCAATACTTGTCCATATGGGAACCCTCCCCTCAATGTCTTGACACTAAAGGAGAAAGTCCATTGAGGAACAGAACCAAGGGATTTCGGATCAAGAGATGATCCCTCCTCCCTATGCCAGGAGGGCAATTATAACGGTTACAGTAATAGCAAATGAAGCTCCACTAACTGATTAAGGCAAAGAATAGAAGCAGCCTGAAAAGATCTCCATCAAAACCCCACAGAGCAGGTTCTGGGGTGGTGGTGCAAAATAATTTCTTTCCTTCCTGCATCCCACCCTGCTGTTCTCTGGTGAAGGTGCCGAGTTGCAGCAGGATGACAGGCAGGCTGGCTGGCCCTGCTTTGCTGGGTGGAGAAATGCTCCACAGCAGCAGACAGCTCAGGTGTGTTGCCAGAGATCAGAGCAGGGAGGGAGTGCTTAGGAAGACAGCATTTGGCCTGGAGACCTGGCAGGCAAGTCCAGGCACTCAGTTCTTCAGCTCCACACCAGCAAAGAGGCAAGTCAGATCCTCCTTTGCCTAGCCTCCTGTATTTGACCTCAAGCCAGGTCATTCTGACCTTCCTTTGCATTACTTGGACTTTAGATAGTTTGGCTCTCTCTCAAACTAGTCTGAGGGATTTAAATCAGCAATTGGCTTATGCCACAATAGTAGGCACTCCCCAGCCCCATTGCTAGCTGTCACAATTTCTAGAGAGAAGACAAAAACTGAGGTTGATCATCACCTCTGCAACAAAGGGCCTTAGAACAAAGGAAAAAAAAACCACCCTCCTACCCATTCCACCCACTGCAACTTCACAAATAAACAATCTATGTGTTCCAGCCACATTACATTGCATTACACACAAATAAAAATTCAGCTCCCCTTTGTATAGACTCTGCTTGTTTCAATCTCTTTTGAAGTACTCCTGTTTCGGGTGGCACATGCAAATTCTGTGCATGTGTGAATGAGTGAATACATATGCTTTTCCTAGTTGACTATGAAGAGCGAGAGGAAATTGATAGGCTACTACACTTTGGGAATTTATCAGGAAGCAAATCGGATGTTTCCAAGTATGGTGGAAAAATAAGGTAATTTGCAATGAGTGCTAAAACCTCTTTGATCCCCACTTGGGTTGGGAAGGCCAGAAAGCCACTCTTGGTCTTTCTCTCTCCCCCACTTCATGTCTCCAAATTGACTCCTCTCAGGGAACACTTGGGCTCCCCAGCAGAGTGAGTCTGCCAGTTCTAATGATCCGAATCTGGTTGTATTGCCTTGGTGTGTCTGTGTGCAAAATAATGAGCAGCGGAAGACTTATCAGCTATTTGAAACATTCAGATACAATGGTTTGCTTATCTGATTTCTTGTTCCCTTTTTTGTTTTGTTTCGTTTAAAAGTAATGACTTCTTCCATTTGATCCTGGGAGAACTTTATGGCGTTACAGTCAAAAAAAGAAAGAAAAATAAAAATCTTCATGCCTGTAAACTATTTTTTTTAAAAAAAACCTTCACAAAAAAAGAACAGAATAGAGCAAAAAAAGCAAGGTCCTTTTTTCCTCATCAGTCTGTACTAAAATTAAGCCTGTATAGACTTGTGAAAATAATTTACTTCTAGGTTTAAAATTATTCAGCCTTTCCCCTATTCCTCCTAATTTTTGAACACCCTGTTTTCCAGCTAGGAGGGTTGTACTATAATGGACAAAGGGAGGGTGGGTGATTGGGGTGGAAATGGCAAACGTGAGGTTCTCCAAGTGTGGTTGGACTCCAACTCCCATCAGCCCCAGCTAGCACAGCTAGTGGTCAAAAATGATGGGAGTTGTCACTTAACAACAATTGTAGGACCAAGACTTCACCACCTTTGAAATAAAGGCACAAATCAATGACTCAAACCAAGAGGCCATGTCTGGAGCCAGGGAGCCCATATGAACATAGGGATTTACACAGGTAACTAGCATCTGGATTCAAAGTCCAGCAGTATCTTTGCTTTACTACAAATGGCTTTAAAGTATCCACCTGATTTGCCTTTGCCAGCGCTGCAGATGTGCCTCACATCAACAGCACCATCCTCCTTCAGTCTCTGGCTTTACCAGTTTTTTGGGGTTTCTTTTTTGTTGTTATTGTTGTTTAAAAGCAGAAGTTAGTAAAATAAAATAGTTTTTTTTAAAAAAACCCAAGAACAACCACCCAAAGAACAACAAAGAAATAAACCAAAAGCAAAATAAAGGTACAATTACTTCTGGAGTGCTCAGACCGGTGGCTGCAGCGGAAGGCTGTTGCCCTCTGCTGGGGCCAACCTGGTTCTACAGTTGCTGTGTGTATTTTCCCCACTCCCCACCCTGCTTTTTTTGTTTTCTTTTTATAAAAAATACAATAAAAATAAAAAATGATTTTTTTTGTTTTTTTTTATCCCTGCCCTCCCCTGTGAAAACTTTCCATGTGTCTTTGTGTGTGTGTCTCTGTTTCTGTCTGAGTGTACATATGTGGTCTTGCTTTTCTTTCTCCCTCTCCACTGTCCCTTCCCTACAGTCATGATGTGCCAGGAGACGTGTCATTCACTGTGTCATCCGTCAGTCTGTCCTGTACTTCTAGTGACTCATGCAGGTGTTCCTCAGCGGCTGTGTAGTAGCTGTTGTCCTCATCGCCGGGGCTACTGAAGTCCTTGTCAGACTGCTCTGAGTCCTCGCCCTCCTCCTCCAAGGTCAGTTCAAACTGGAATTTCTCCAGGCAGGCCTCATCGTCCTTCTCTGCATCCTCTGGAGGTGGGGAGGGACTCTGAGGGATCATGCTGTGGTACCAGTCCCTGTTGTCCTCGAGGGTGTCCAAAATGTCTTGTGCGTCGGGGTGGACCAAGTCTGCCCAAGTCTCCCACAGAGGGTGCACGATGTAGTCAATGAATCCCACCTGGAGCACAGTTGCAAGAGGGAAGAAGAGCGTTAGCAAGGAAAAGGACAGTGGGGTAGCTAGTTGCCACCCAAAAATTTGGTTCAAGAAGACACGGCCAAGTAAGGCAACCCTTGGCTCCAACAGAGACCAAGTCTTGTACATGTCTGTCTCGGAGACCTTCTGGAGTGGCCCTATCATGAAGCAGAGAGAGAAAGTCACCTGCAGGTGGAAAAGATGAGAAGCAGCAGGAAGGCGCTGGAGGGTCTTTTAACCTATGTCTGTCCTGCTGCTATCTTCAGATGCAATGGAGGTTGCTCTCCCATAGCCAGGGCTGAGTCAACTGTCAGTTTAACTGGTTTTCGGACACAGAAGGGGAGTAAACACTCTTCTGCTCATCCCCTCATGCAGCATGTCTTGGGCCAATGACTTGTGAATTTTGTTCCTCCAGTAAGCATTTTCTTTTAAGCCTAAGGAAGTACCAGAAGATCGGAGAGTGGGGAGGACAAGCAGAGGTTGTTGGGGAATAAAACAATAAGTGGAAAGGGCAAAAAAAGATTGGGCTCCTTTGGAGGCTTAGCCTTGGTGTTGCAGGTGCTTCATGGATAAAGCCTCAAAATGACTGAATGCTGTTGCAAATGTTTCTTGCATTTGCGAGCCATGCCTATGGCACAAAAGGAATCTCAGCAATTGGCCTGTGATCTCTGAATCTCCCCCCTTGGAGGCACCCAAGTAAACATACCATCAGAGCTTGAAAAAGTTCCCATTCTTTGTCTACCAGAATGTCTAAACCATCATGACCGGCCAGGATAACTAGGAGGAATTCCTCGACCTACAGTCTCTACCCAAAAGGAACTGTTACATGCTCCCAGAGAAGAGCATCTCTGCCCGGCTTCACTTTTGGATCAGTAGACAGTAGAATTGGGCTGTTTCATGGATAGAAGATAGATAGCCTTCAGTGTTCTAGCAGGTGCTCTGTATTTAATAGCAAAATCATCCTACTTGAGCTACTGGCCTTGAGAAATTTAAGGGGAGGATTATTTATTTATGGGATTTATATGCAATCCTACTCCCAAAATAGGATTCAAGGCAGCTTACAATAATTTAAAAGGATAAAACTAAAACATTAATTACAAAAGTTAAAAAATAATAAACTAATACTAATATAAAAACGCAAGTTAAAAACAGCATAGTTAAACTCATTTTAAAAAGTAAAAATCATTAAAGCAACACACGACATTACATAAGTAAAATTCACCCACCAAAGGCCTGCCCAAATAAAAATGTGTTCAGGTGCCAGTGAAAAGAGAGCAGCAAGGGGGCCGTCCTGACCTCCCATGGAAGAGAGTTCCACAGTCTGGGAGAAAGCAGCTGGGCTTAATCTAAGGCATTCCAGAGATGGGGATAAAGGGGGCTCACACAGAAAGATAGCCTTTGCTGCTGCCCGTTGGAGTAGATACTACCAGACTTGGTGATCCATTGTGTCACACATTGTCTGGAAGCTGCTTCTGCTTAAACAGCAACAGCTTATAGTAAGAAAGAGGCTTTTTTGGCAGAGGGTGAGGGGACGGACAAATCCTTTATAACAATTGCTGCCAGTGAATTCTTTGTAGGGCAAAACCACTGCACTGCAGAAGACCCAATGCAGAAGACTAAAACATGCCATCATCTGTTCTGCTGCCATCAAGGGGACTGTCTGGTTGCCCATCTGCTTACAGGTCCTCCACTTCCTCCCACAGCCACCTTAGTAGGCCTTCCATTGGGGTGGGGGCTTTCTTTTTCCTTTGTTAGCCAGCTGCACCCATTTCCTACTACCTCTGCCACTAAAAGTCCCATGGCTTAGCACTGCTATGGGCCAAGCTGGGTGTGGGTGATGGAAGTTGTAATCCAACTTCCATCTGAAGGGTCTCTAGGGCAGGGAAGACTGCCACACACCCTTACTACCCCCACTTTTCTGCCATTGCTCTGGGATAGATGAAATGTTGCTTTTCAAAGGTAAAATAGAACTTCACCGCATCGGTTGATTTGGGTCTGATGTGAGGCATCTGCCATCTCTGGATAGCAGTGGAATTGGAAGAGTAATCAGGGAGTAGGTGAGGAATGATCTCTTGGTAAGGAATGATCTTTTTCTTTTCCCCTCTTTGACAATGAAGCATGCTTTCACTCAGCCATCACACACCAACCTGGGATTTTTCTACAGAGGCAGTGTGCTTGTCACACATGGGGCTGATCTCCATGCCTCGTTCCCGTTCTTTGTCTCCCTGCCTGAAGAACTCCTCCATGATCCGGTCTGTCCATTGGCGATACAACTCTAGAGGCTTTGTGGGGTTGCTCAAATCTGCACAATGAACCATGTTCCGTAGGACCTGGTTAGGTTGGGGAGAAAAAGCAAGGCTGTTCCAAAGTGTCCTTCATGAATCACAAGTACTGTAAGGTTCTCAAAGCTGCAAGAACTTCCTGGAAAGAACTGTAGGCAGGACCAGCCCTCCCATTGCTCAGAGAGAGACTTCTGAAGAAGGTGTTGGAAGACAAGAAATCTGTGCTCCATCCAAGCTAGACAGAAGTGTTGAACTACAACTCATCTGCTAAAAAAATCAGCTTCCATATGGAAGTGAAGAGGTTGCCATCATGCAACAAAATGTAATGAGTCAATTCCAGCTATAAGGTATGTGTGGTAATGTTGGCTGCACATATTGTGAAAATATCTACATCTTCTATTACAGGTGAGAATAATGCATAAAAAATGGGAAGGCCTACAATGGGTAGAAATAACATGTGGACTGGAAGGCCTAGGATGGGTAGGAATAACACATGTGGAAATGACACATGCAGGTTGGGAGGCCCCAAATGTGACCCATCACACAGATAGACTTGTACTAGTTTGGGATGGATAATGGTAGAGGAGTATGAGGGGCAACTTTCACCTCTGTGCTCCTCTTCCCCAGGTAGCGCCACAACATTGTATTTCATCATGCTGGAAGTGAAACTGCATCATTTTTTGCCACTGTTTCAGCTGACTCCCCCCCCCCCCTTTAGGGAACTGGGGGGAATAAACTGCCACATTCACAGCCAGTATGTGTCTAATTCAGCTGGTTTTCAAGTCAAGACCATATGAAAATCTATGAGAATTAAAATAAAATATTAAGGATGGGGGGTTTTAAGGCTCAATTTTATTTACCCTGTTCTAAAAATGCATGTCTAAAAATGGACAACCCTGAAACTCCAGAGAGCAAAACTGGTCATTTGAATGCTCAACTCTTTCCCCCTGCCCCAGACCCCTTTTCTGAGCATGAAATAGTCTTTTGGTTTAAAACTGAAAGTCACCTTCTGGTCACTTCCAGTTTTGAAAAGAGTGGCTGAGTATGGCCCAAGTAAGTCTGGGTCTGTGTGTGGAAAACGGGACACATACAGCTCCCAGATCTTCTGCTGTCAGCCTGGTCATTCTAAGAGTTCATTTTCAGCATGGTTGCCTGGACCAAGTCCCAACAATACTTCTCTCCCTCCAGAGAATAGAGCCTTCATCTAAGTTTTCCTCACCTGTATTCTGTCAGTGTAGTTGTCCAGTAGCAGAACTCCAGAGCTGGTCACCTTTTTGGTCTCCACCATCGTCTTCAGGTCAGCCAAGAGGCTCATATGTTTGGACATGTCAGTGGCCAGGACCTGAAGAATAACAAGGAACAATATTAAGGAAAAAATGAGGCAATTCCTCCTTCTCAGTCCATGATGCTCCTCCTAGGTTGTGTTTCTCCCTTTATCCCAGGTGACTAAAATGTTTCTTTGACAAAATGTATCTATGGTATAAATTTCTTTCATCCATGGACTACATGAAAACCATAGGATGTCAGAGTACCACTCTTTAAGGCAAGGGTGGACCATGCATGCCCTCAGATGTTATGGGACTGCAGTTCCCAGCAGCCCTAGTCAGCATAGCCAGTGGTGATGGTGTTGCAGTCAAACTGTATCTGGAAGGCTACATTTTGGCCATTTCTGCTCTTAGAGGAGCTTATTCTGTCTGCAGAGGTATTCTACGTAGTTGCAGCCCACAAAAGGAACTTTTCCAAGATTTAGTCCTTCATCAGGAAGCATCATCATGAAAAACTAGATGGCTAAATTTGTACTTCTAGTTTATCAAAATAAGGCCCAGGAAAGGAATCTCTGCCAAAGATTAAGGACAAATTAATTCCTTGGATGTCAGTATGGGGCTCACCATGTCAATGACCATCTTCCGCAAGGTCTGCCGCTGTCGCTTTGTCAGGTTCTGGAAAATGTCGCAGTTCTCCTCCTGCAGCAGCTTGAAACCCACAGCCAGGTGATGGTTCTCCAGTACAGACTCATCGTTGTACATCAGCGCCAGTTCTGAATCTGTCAGGTAGGAAGGTCCATGTTAGAAGGCTTTGTGGAGAACAGCATGAACAGAGAATGGGGGAAGCATTTGTTTTCTAAGGACAGAGTGGCAAGAGTTGGAAGATAACCAACCTGAATTTTCATCTATATGGTAACATTTGCTGTAGCTACTGGGAAATTACTTACACATTAGTGATTTTAAACATTCATACTATTTATTTTAAATTACTGTTAATATATCTGCTGTATACATTATCTGTTGCAGTTTCAAAGTGCTTCGAATACAGACTGTATTTTATTTTATTTTTTATTATTTTGTTATGCTGTCTACCAAATTATAGTGGCTTGTAACTAAATGCAGTAAAGATTGGTTCTAGCCTTCCTATCAGAACAATAATCAGATTAAATCAGAAATATTAGGTAGAAAAGTGAGCTTTTCCACCCAAAGACTTGGCTTATGGGATAAAAACAAATCTTTACACTGATACATCCATCTTTTTACTGGAAATCCATCTACTGACATAAGTGAATTATCTACAATCAGGGTGGGGAAAGTGCAGCCCAAAGGCTATATACAGCTCCCCAGAAACCCTGAAAACTCACCACAAATTAAAAAAAAAAGTCCCACAACCTCAGTCAAAAAGGTAGAAAAACACATTCAAACTGCCAAGAAAATGGGGCAAGAGAATTCAAACCACCACCATTAACTCCCAATGCCTCCACACCAAAAAAGACCCACAGAAATTGGCTGAATATTGGTTGATTTTTAGAACTGAGATGACATTATCGTGTGGGTGGTCCATGGCATGGGTTGTGGTGTCACATTGTGTGTTTATACGGAAATGCCTCTCACCCTCCCTCTGAAGTTGTCCACTCCTTCTATTGGAAGGTCTCTCACTCTCTCTAGGTATCACTATGCGAACTGTTGAATTCTAATTGCATTTGTTTTTAATCTGGTAAATTACTTGGATGGGAAAGTAGGTTTAAAAAGATTGATAAAATAGGGACAGCTAGTGTGGTCTAGTAATTTGAGTGCTGGAATCCTCCTTCAGCCATGGAAACCCTTTGGGGGGCCTTGGGTAAGTCATGCTCTCTCAGCCTCAATGGAAGCAATGGCAAACCTCCTCTCAAGAAAGCCTGCCAAGAAAACCCTATGACACAGTTATCATAAGTAATTTGAAAGTAGCTAACAACAAAAAAGAAACAAGTGAGAAAAAAACCCTGAAGTCTGATGTGAAGTCGAACTTGAAGGTACCTAGCAACAACAAAAACAAAACTGAAGTCAAAGCCAATCTTTATTGCATTTAGCAAAACATAGGTATAATGATCTATTGTTTATGGTTTGTTCTTATAAACTGCCCAGAGAGCTGTTGTTAACAAGTGGTTTCAAAATAAAAGAAACACATGCATACATGTATGCATACCAAGGCAAAGGAGTTCTGCAGGCCAGATCTTACAACCAAAGGGTCTCTTCACCTCTGACTGCTTTAAAGACATATATCTTTTTTGGCAGGTCTACCCAGTCAATTTTAAATCATGACTTTTAATTGTATATGTACTCTGAGTGTATTTTAATGATTTTATAGTTTTGTATTTAAACTGTGAATTTGTGCTTTTAATTGTGCTTTGTATTGTACCCTGCCGCGAGCCTTGAGGAGAGTTGGGAAAGAAATAATAATAATAATAATAATAATAATAATAATGTGATCAGACTCTCATTTCTTTCCCCTCAATCTGAGATCTGCAGTGTCTTTATTGTCTGAATTGTCTCCCCTTGCCTTTCCTTCTTAAGAGTAAGCAGCCACCGCTGCCACCTCTCTTATATCTTGACAGTTGTTAGTTGAGGGAAGGCCATGGAATTGTGTGAGCACAGGCTTATGCTCCATCTATTTAATTCACGATCTCAGCCAGGCTGAGATACACAGGACTGAACTCTCCTTATGCCCACATATGTGGTTTAATGTGTATACCAGTATGCGTCTGCACAGCCAATTAGAGCAGAGGTGGAGAGGAGGATAAGGTTCTTTTTATGCATCTGGCTGAAGAAATGCAACCACAATAATGCTACCTAGGTATCTTTTCACTCACTAATTGGCCATGGGGGCATGCATCACTATTGAAAATCTGGTTAGATGTATGGGGAGAAATGGGCACAGGAAGTATGCTCAATGGAATATGTTATGCTCTGCCAAATTCATATAGAACTGTGCTGTTATATCCTGTTCCTGCTCCCGCCTGGGAATTTTCTTACATGGCTTCTTTCGTCATTTAACTCATCTGGGGTGTAAAGGAATTTACAATGATACTGATAATAATTGCTATCTCTGTGTAGTTTCAGCAAGAGCCATTTTTGCTGTAATACATTTTGTAATGTAATACATTATTTTATGTTTCCCTTTGTCGACATAATTCTTCTGTTTGTATGGGCAAGTTGTGCTTTGGGTGTGTTCTGCACTGAGCTGTCTGTCTACATCACTCATCCACCGGACACTTGAGGAAAACCACTGAGCACATGCAAGATTGGATGATGGGACAGGAAAGATTGCAGGGACATATCTCAAGACGTTTACTTCTTTCTGGTGGTTATTCTTATCAAGATGGACAACAATAATGTTTGGGTAAAGTGGCAATGTCAAGTTTAAATTAGAAGTAGTACCAGCATTAAAAGCTAATTCCTCTTTAGAGCCACACCATGGCAGTGTCTAAATGGAGGCAACTGAGTCACATAGTCTCCATGACATTTTCTGTATCTGATTGGCCTTTCTGAACTTTTGCTAACCTGGAAGCTTTTATTTCAATCCTTTCCAATGTGCTAATACCTGTTTTAAGATTGTTTGTTGTTGTTGTTGTTGTTGTTGTTGTTGTGTGCCTTCAATTCATCTCTGACTTATGATGACCCTAAGGTGGGTTTTTTTTTTGGCAAATTTATTCAGAGGGGGTTTGCCATTGCCTCCCTCTAGGGCTGAGAGCATGGGACCTGCCCAAGGTCACCCAGTGGGTTTCATGGCCGAGCAGGGAATCAAGACCTTGGTCTCCAGAAGCACAGTCCAACACTCAAACCACTATGCTAGTGGTCCTCAAACAGTGCCCTTTAAAACATTTATACTTCAGCTCCTAGAAGCATCAGCCATGTTAGCCAATAGACTGGGATTCTGGGAGCTAAGTCCAAAATCCCTTAAAGAGCAAAGTTTGGGGACCACTGCACTATGCTATGCTGTCATACAGCACCAATTTTTACCAGGGATTACAGTTGGACTATTTTCCTCCAGCCTCAAGAGTAGAAGTGGCCAAGGAGCAAGATAGATTAAAGTTAGTCTGAGTCAAACTAAAGTTAAGTCTTGGGCCAAAAAAAGGCTATGTACATAGTGCATACAAATAAGTATGTCTGCATATACCTGACGGAATGCTTGACTCGCCAAATATGCTCACTACCTTTGAACTACTGCTACAGATTCAGTAAGATCATCACCTGAATGGAACAGGGTCTACTCTGTGGGTGCCCCAATGCTGTAGTACAGCCCCATTTAGGAGTGCTCTTTAGATATACCCCTCCTTGATTTAAGGTATTTATCTAAGGCTGATTTATTTCTGAAGGCCTTGGGTTAGGGAGGGTGGAGGTTTGTTTGCACTCTGGTATGTTGCTATGGATTTTTTTTTTTATATTGGATTGTTAAAATTAAGAGTTTGTATGCCATTTATTTTTGGTTATAAATCCACTATGTTGTAAGCTACCTTGAACTTTAGGAAAGCAAGCTCAGATATACACATCTTCGTAAGCAGGTGTGTAGATGTTAGGTCTATTCTAGATTATGCTCCTGTAGATGTTGGTGTCAGCCTTATTTTTTTTCTCCAATGTGTCTTGTGTTCTCAAAAAGGTACAAAACCCCCCAGGGAAGAGCACAGAATGTCTTTGGTTACTTAACAGACTCCCTACTGGGGAAATGTGGTGGTGATGGCCCATCTGCACTGATGTAGGAGGTATTGTGGCACTTTGTCACATCAGAAGGAACCACACACACAGCATCCTCTTCCCACCACAGAGGATGTGGCTGAGGCCACAAGATAACAAGATGGCCCCAGTTACCTTTCTAGAGAAAAATCCTGTAGTTGTAGCCACAGTACAGTTTGCAAGATGGGGTGAACACAGCCCTGTTCACACTGCTTGGATCAGGCTGCAACCAGGGCTGCAACATTATTATTATTATTATTATTATTATTATTATTATTATTAACCTTTATTTATGAAGCACTGTAAATTTACACAGCGCTGTACATGCAATCTTTTTAATTAGACGGTTCCCTGCCCTCGGGCTTACAATCTAAAAAGACATGACACAGAAGGAGAAGGGAGTGGTGGCGGGAAAGGGTAAGAGGTCCAGCAGTTCCTCTCTACCTCCAAGGCCTGGACCAAGGCAGATGGACTGGAGGGAGGGCTTGGCTTCATAATGGATGGTTAATCATTTTCCAGGGAAAATACATACTCTCAAGTAGGATAATGCATATACAGTACATAGCAATACAGGAAATGGTTTGATAAACAGGCACCAAAAGAACATCAAATAGTGACAATTATGCAATGCCTGGGAAGTCTTCTCTGAATAGGATGGTTTTCAACTCTGTTTTGAAGCTGGTTAAAGAAGTGATGGCTCTTGCTTGTGGGGGAAGAAGGTTCCAGGAGTGAGGGGCAGCAAGTGAAAAGGGGCGAATCCAGGATGGGGCAGAGGAAATCCTGGGCTGAGACAGCAGACCTTGACTACCAGAACGGAGGGCCCTGGTGGGAAGGTGAGAAGAAGGTCTGATAAGTAAGGAGGGGCCAGTCCATGGAGGGCTTTAAATGTCGACAGCAGGAGTTTATACTGAATGCGGAAAGGGAGAGGGAGCCAGTGAAGGGATGCCAACACAGGAGAGATGTGGTCAGAGCGGTGGGTGGAAGTGATAATGCATGCAGATGAACACTGATTAAAGGACGGAGGTGAGAAAGAGGAAGCCCAGCCAGGAGGACATTACAGTAATCAAGTCGTGAGATCACTAGGGCATGGACCAGGATCTTGGCAGTAGAGGCGGAGAGATATGGTCGGATTTTGGCAATGTTGTACAAAAAGAATCTACAAGCCTTGGCTGTGGTCTGGATCTGAGGGATACACGACAGAGAAGAGTCAAAGATAAAACCAAGACTGCGGGCTTGCTGGACTGGTTGAATAGAAATATTGTCCACAGAGACAGAAAAGGAGAGTTGAAGGGTGGGCTTAGGAGGAAAGACAAGAAGCTCTGTCTTGGACATGTTGAGCTTCAAACGCCGATGGCGCATCCACTGCGAGACAGCTGTGAGGCAAGACGAAACTTGCTGTTCAAGCCTTGGAGAAAGGTCAGGGGCAGAAAGATACAGCTGGGTGTCATTGGCATACAGATGGTAGGAAAAGCCAAGAGAGCTAATGAGTTTTCCTAAGGACAGTGTGTAGAGAGAAAACAGAAGGGGACCCAGAACAGAGCCTTGGTGAACTCCAACAGATAAGGGAACAGGAGAAGAAGTCTGGCCCCCTGCAACTACTGCAAAAGATCTGCCAGACAAGTAAGATCTAAACCAGTCGAGAACAGAGTCTGAGAACCTAAGGTCAGAAAGTATATCAACTAGAAGACAGTGATCAACAGTATCAAAGTTTCCACTCTTGGGTAGTTCAGGGGGGCTGCCCGTCTTTCAGAATCACAGTCCTCAAATGCTCACAACACTAGTAAAAACAATTTGTAGTAGAAACAACCAGGACATAACCATTATAGTGTGTGTGTATGTGGACACGTGTCCCTTCAGATATGTTTGAACTATACCTCTCATCAGCTCATGCAGCACAACAAGGAACTACAGGAAAAGAGTTTCCAGCTAAACATTAGGAAGAGCTTCCTTATGGTAGGAGCTGTTCAACAGTGGAATCCGCTGCCTTGGCGTGTGATGGGTTTTTAAGCAGAGGCTATATGGCTTTCTGTCAGGAATGCTTTGATTGTTGTTCCTGCCTGGCAAGGAGTTGGATTAGATGGCCCTTGTGGTCTTTTCCAACTCTATGATTCTATGATGGGAGCCGCACAAAAATAACATCTAGAAGGTCACACTACAAAGTGACTGCATTACGAGCAGAAGAGGTTGTTCATTCCAAGAATCTTCCATAACCCGGAGGCCTTCAGGTGTGTTGGCATACATCTCCTACCATCGCCAACCAACACTGTCAATTTCTGGGAATGATGGGATTTGTAGGCCAGAACATCTGGATGATATCAGTTGTGGGAGGTTAAACTACATGGCATGAGGGAAATCTGGCTGATAGTCAAATCCCTTTTCTGCTATTGAAGGCTTCCTTATCTGACAAGTCATGAACACCCCCTGCTCAATACAACATACTTGTGATCCCATTTGCCCACAGTTTCAATGTGCCACTCACTGGTGTTGATCAAGAACTGGTTGGAGACGCCAGGATGGTCCACATCATGAATGGCAGCAGCAAATATTGCAGCTAGGATCTCCAGGTCAGTGAAGACAGCCTGCAAAAGGAAGAGGGCATGAGAGCGCTTGCTATACCTTTGGAGACTTTTATCTTTTTGCAGAGATATGGGGAAGGTGCTTTGGTAAATAAGAGCAGATAGGTTTTTGCAAAAGGGATTTATGTTTACAGGGAACTCCTAGGACCTGAAACCTATGTTTCTCTGTGTGGCTGCTCTGGCTGGAGAGGCACTGCAGGCCAGAGATTTTCCTGGGCAGTAAGAAGCATGTACAAAACCCCAAGACATATACAAAGTTTTCTGGGCTGCAAGGGAAGTCAGTCCTCCTCTCATTCCCATTCTGTTTAACAACAAAACTGGGGAAAATATATTCTCACTCAGATCAACGTCCCTCCCAGTCTCAAGTTGGATGGGTACAATGGGTAGAGCATGGCTTTGGAAGTGGAACTAGAAATTATTATGTCAATAGGAAAAACAAAAAATCATGGGTCCAACTGCTGTAATTCAACATTCTACAACCTGGTTCAAACCAAAAGGTTTGGACTACAAATCCCAATTTGGCTCCCCATTTCCTGTTTGGGACTGAAGGGAGTTATAATCCAAAAACATATGGAGACAACCATATTTGGGAAGGCTGCTTTAGCTTCTCACAATATAGCATTGCCATTGTTGTAGCAAGGCCAGGGTTGCAAGCAGAGACTGAAAGAGAAGGAGCCAGCATCTCATTGCTGTGGTCCTTAGAAGGTGAACCAAGTAGTTATAGTAACATACTGCCTCTCCTAAACATATTGTAGAAGTTATATTTGGAGCCCACAATCCTTAGAATCCTCTTGCTAGCATGGCGATCAACCATGAGGCATTCTGGGGAGGTGAAGTCCAAAGAAAGTAACTTTTCCAAGTTCTGCCTCTATTTAATCAATTAATAATGGTTCTCATCAAGTTGCCTGGGACAATGATAATGCAGACACTGGGTCTGTAACGTACCATTAATGTCTTTTATAAAGAGCTTTACAGTAGTTACCGAAAG
Organism: Sceloporus undulatus; assembly: GCF_019175285.1. Lineage (NCBI taxonomy): Eukaryota > Metazoa > Chordata > Lepidosauria > Squamata > Phrynosomatidae > Sceloporus > Sceloporus undulatus. Next base: position 195,789,000 of record NC_056523.1, read on the forward strand.
CTAAGATCTGGCTGGTTATTCAAAAACATTACGTGAACATTATGCTAATGTAAGCGATAAAGGAGTATGTGCATTAGAGAGAAACTGAAATATGTGTTAAGAAAGTTGATGTGATCCTTGATTTTAGGTTGATGAGAAAGAGGAAAGAAATACAAGAGGGATATTAAGTAAGTGAAGGAGGATAGGGTAAGTGAAAGAGAGGATAGGGTAGGCAAAAGTAGGTGGATGGTAGACAGGAAGAGAAAGAAGAGAAGGGAGGAATGAGAAAGAGAAATGGAAAGTTAGAAGATTGGAGAAGTGGAAAGAAGGGAATGAAAGGGAAGAGTTAGAGTCAAAAGGAGAAGGAGAGGAATTTGAATAAAAGAAGAGGAAACATGCAAGCTGAATTCAAGCATTATTGAGACTTATTGCCTTTTGAGTTCCTGGCTCTTGCCTCTCTCTCATTTGCTCTCAAATTCCCAACTCTTTTTTACTCTTTGCTTGCCTCTCTATTCCCTACAACCTAAAACCAGCCCTCCCCAATCTAAAATTGAAGCAGATCAGCCACTGAGAGTCAGACTTTTCAGACCATGAACACTCTTCTGTGATATGCTGGACCAGTCACAGCCAGTGGATTTCTCAACCACACCATACCTTTTAGTGCATAGAATACAAATCTTTTGAATCTGCATAACCCTGAGACGTAAATTAGGTGGAAAACATTGCCTTACTGCAAACTGGTGTAGTAATTAGTGTTTTGACATAGACTGGGGTTGCGCAGGTTCAAATCTCCTCTTTGCCTTGAAGCTGGTCATCTTTCAGTCTAACCTACCTCACAGGTTGTTCTGAGGAAAAAAATTAAATATGCTACCTTAAACTTCCTGAAGAAAAGGCAGGGTAAAAATGTAGGAAACAAACAAAACAGCATTTTGTGACTGAGCATGGAGTCAATGGCCAGGTCTGCCAAGACCACACCTAGAATTAAATCTCTACCATATATTGTATAGAGAATTCCCAAGCCTGGAAAAATTACTGTTTTAGACTACAACTCCCAGAATCCCAAGCGAACATGCCTGCCACCTGGGAGGTATAGTCCTAAAATCCAACAAAATCCAAATACAGATAATGGCAATATCCTTATTAGGTCAACTGAAAGGTGCAAAATGCATTAGGCTTGCTTTAGAAGCTCGCTCATCGGGCAAATGTATTAAAAAATCATACAAGAAAGGAGAAGGGCTTGCATTTTGTTTGAGATATTTGCTTAAGATTGTGTTTAAAGTGGTTTTGAGGAAAGGCTGGTGAATGCAGAGGCATCCACTCAGGATCCAATGCAGTAAAAGGAAGGAAATAAAATTTCTGTCTCCACTAACAGCAGTTCAATAACTCCTTGTTAGATCTAGGCTGTCTCTGTCCTAGCCCCAGTCCAAAAATGTAAGTTTTCCAATCTTGGCAATTCAATGTCCACACCTCCTGGGAGAACTTTTCCTTCAGAGGGGTGGATTGAAACTAACATTTGCCCCCCCCCCCCCCACTCCTTCCCCCCCCACCCCTTATGAGGGGGGCAAAGACTTACATCCAAAGCTGGTGTAGACAGGAGGACGTGTGTGGACTGTGTGACGTCAGCCGCGTGGAGGCTATTGTGGTAGGCCACGTCGGCATGGTAGTGGTCTTCTAGCGTCATGATGTAAGTGACTAGCGTGTCCACTGGGATCTTGAAAGTTTTCAGCAGGTCTCTTTCCTGAGGAAGGGGTGGTGGTGAGGGAGAGGAAAAACATGCCTTGGGAAATCTGCAGCACAATCCCCAGCTAAAGAGGTCTTTTGGGGGAGCTGGTTCTTGAAATATTAGACCCAATTGTCTTTGCCCTCCTCCCTGCCAATAGTAGCTGAACGACAGCCTCATTTGGGAAAAGTGAGGCACAGAGATCTGCTGAGCAGTAATTAATCTACAACAGGAGAGAAGATGAGAAAGAGGGCCTCCCCTCCTTCATAGGTTCCCAAGTGGTTTCTTCAGTCTGCCAGAGTCCCTTCCCAGACATTACCTTCATTTAATATTTATTAAAGTTCTCAGTGTAGGAGTCGCTGTACATCCATATATAGCTCTTTAAAATAAAGGATCCCTGCCCACTCTGGTGCTCAGTCACACAGGAGTTTTAGTCAGAGACAGATATGCTTCTGCCTGTCCCAGGCAGCCCATGGGATTCAGTTCCAGAGAACTTGCTGTACTCATCTGTTGCCATAAAACCCTGAGAGTCAGAGGTCCTGAGGCAGACCAAAACTCCCATGGAGGCACATATTTTGGTAGTTCCACTAAACCCATTCTGTCAGATAGAACGGATCTGTACATCTTGTTGATCTTTAAAGTCACCACCATGTTCTGTTTGTTTCCCCCTGCTACATCCTACTTCCCTGCTCCAGAGAACTCAATAATACTGACTTGCAGCTCAGTCAGATTTCTCATTAATCTCCTCTTCTGAGAAACAGGGAACCTAGAAGTGTCATCTATCAGTAGATTAGCCCCCACCCGCCTGTCCAGGAGCAGAAAATAGCCGTCCCCCCCATGTTCCCATTCCTAAAGGAAACAAACAGACAAAAAAAATATTGCATTTAAAAATGCCCAGGAAGACATGGCCTGTGCCATGAAGAAAAAGAAAATATGGCCTATATCTTTCAGAAAAAAAAGTATCCTGAAAGTACAATCCTTTCCCCTCAACAGAGCTATCTGTTAGGGGTGCTTTGATTGTGTATTCCTGCATGGCAGGGGGTTAGACTGGATGGTCCTTGTGGTTCTTCCAACTCTATGATGCTATGATTCTATTAATACTTCAAGTGGGTTTTCGATCCAAACCAGTAGGAGAGACTGGATTTGGCGCTGGGGCAGTGGGTGGGAGGGAGATAAGGTTCATAGAGACAGGACTCTATAAAATGAGCATACATACCTGGAATATTGTATATATGATGCAGCTAAGTGACCGATTGTTGGAGTATTCGGCAACCCGGAAAATGTTAAGGCCCCATTTGTTTAGGTATTCCAGTTCCTGGAAAAAAGATGGAAAAGATGGTGGTGCACTTTTTGGACAATGAGTTTCAAGGCAAAAGAAGATCACCACAGGATGTAGAAATAAAACAATGAAGAAAGCAATAACATGTACTCTTTGGTGTTCCAACAGGAGTTTTAGTTGGCATTCTAGGTATGGGGCGTTAGTGATGATGCCAAGACTGAAATGTCAAAACTGGGGGAAAAAACACACACACCATGTAACCAAAGGGAATGGGAACACCCACAGCTTGGAAATGTTGGCCCTAGCACAACAACATCAAAAGACAACTCTTGTTCCACTAATGTTAAAAGAATTTTGAAGAAACAATTAATTCATGAATTAAATTGTTAAATTAACAATATGGCTTTACATGAGTAAAAGTGGCCAGAAATGCTATTAGGAGCAACAAGAACCTGTAATCACTACTGTATGCAGTGATTAAAACAAAACAGATTTTAAAATTACTGTTGAAAAAAAAACTTAATGAATTAGGGGTAATGAATTATTTTTAACAAAGCATGACAACATTACCTTTGTAGATGTTCTGTAAGTTAATAACTGCATAAATTCTAAGTAGCAATTTAGGGGTCATAAAACACAGGCAATAGATTTTCTGCTTTGACTAAGGTCACTCATAATACTGAGATTTAAAGGCAAATAAACAGCCCAGTTACACAAATGATATTTTTCATAAAAGTTACATAGCTTAAATAAAAGAAAAGATAAATGCCAATATTTTACATCGACTACATGACTACTTTACTTAGAGCCATGTTATAGCCTTGCTTGATGGTGGGAGAAGAGTGGAAGAGTTTAGGTCTGGTCTGTCACCACATCTTTGAAGAATGCACTGCCTGATTGTTTAATTTTATTTTTTGAAAGGAAAATCTCAAAAGACCACCCTACACACTCTGGGAGCACTTTCACCATATGCCCCTTCCCCCTTAGATTGTATTTGGTCTGGGAGAGTCCTTTGAAAACCAGAAAGTTGCTTTGTATTTTTTTTTTAAGAGAGGGCATTGGGGACATCAAAAAACAGTGGTGTTTTCCCCACCTCTATGTAAAGTATCTGTTTACAGACTCAGACAACTTCTGTAACATTTTATTGGTCTAACAAAAGTCCAATTCTGCCTTTAATTTTTACTTGGTGTACATGGCTACTTTGTTTTTTGTGTGGTAGTGATAACACTGGTAATGAAAATGGTCAAGGCTTGTCGGTTTTTGCGTTTCTGTTCCCATGCCCACGTGTCACCCAACCCTCCACGTCCTAATCTGTGAAATGAGGCTACATTGTGTGGGCTCCAGTCTATGAAAGCTTCATCCATGATAAATTTGTTAGCCTTTAAAGATGCCACAAAACTCTTTGTTGTTGCCGCAATACAGTAAAGTGCGCAACACCTGCCCCCTCCAGAAAGGTAACATTTTTTCTTGATGTCATTTCAGGGCAAACAGGGCAGGCTCTCAATTGGGCTGATGAAATACAGTTTGAGATCCAACCAATATAAACTGGCTTAGGAATACATTAATTTAGGGTTGGTGCACTTTTTTGGCCAAGTGTGCCACACAGTCAAGCCCAAGTATGAGGAAAGGAGTGTCCAGCAAGCACTGAAGTACAGGGCACCAATCCCTGAGCCTGGGACAGTCTGCTCTTTTTTTTTTAGCAGACTGCTTGGGAGCAAGTCTGCATCTAGGTCTGGCTCTGCAAGTTCCCACTCCCTGCTGCCCTTCTGGCTTACAAACAGCAGAATCACAAGCCATTGTGATGCTAATTGCCAAATGATCTTGGAAAGTGGATAGAAGGTATTATTGAGAAATAAAAACAGAAGTTTGGAATGTTATATAATATGAACACTTAGGAAGGTATGGGGCAAAATACTGCCTTAAATATATAGAGTCAGCCCTCCTTATCTACGGACTACAAGTTCTACCATCCGCGGCTTGAAAGTATTTTAAAAATAATCCAAAAAGCAAACATTGATTTTTGCCACTTTATATAAGGGATACCATTTTACTACATCATTGTATATATTGAGCATCCATGGATTTTGATATCCATGGAGGGTCCTGGAATCAAACCCCAGCGGATACCAAAGGCCCACTGTATATATTCAGGGGTAATAAGTATGTAGTTAGAGGGGTTTGGAGGAAATATTGGTTCAAAGTTGGCCCTCTGTTTTTGTGGGGGATCAGTTCCAGACCCACCCCTCCTGCAAAAATGGAGGTTCGTGCTTACTCAAGCCCCATAGGCTTGAATGGAGTGCACCCCCGTGTGCGCACCTGGCGTGTGTGCCATTGCAAACAGCAGAGGTCGCCCCCTCCGCATATATTTAAGGGCGCGGATCCCAGATCCGCACATTAGGAGGAGCAAATGTATATATATTCTGTAAGAGGCCTGTTTCTGCACTCCATGCCTCAAACCCCTGAGTTCTCAAGTCTCCAGACCCCACTGCCTCTGCAACATGAACTGAGAAAGATACGGGACAAAGAAATGTCTCCTCTTTTTTCACAAGAGTCCTGCCAGAGGTCTTCTCATTATGACCCACTACTCTCAATCCACCCAGCTTCCATGTCAGGACCAGATTCTACCTGTTTGCCTGCCACAGGAGGGTGGCCAGCTTTCATTTGCTGCAAAACTCACCTTACTGAGCTGCTCTTCCTGGTCTGTTTTGATCCCAAAGCGGGGGATGCTGGAATTGGTCAGGCTGGAACTGTGCATGAGTTTCTTGACCCCGCTGATCTGGCACATGGGTTGCTGCCGCTTCTTCTTCTCCCGCTCTTTCTGTGTTGGGGATGGGATTTCCACATCATTCTGCTTGTCTGAGGACGAAAAGAGACTGCATCTGAGAGAGAGAGGGGACAAGGGCGAGAAACTGAAGGTGCCACTGTCTGGCAGCTTGTGCAAGAAACTCTCTGGGCAGACTTGAAGGGCTTAAAAGGGGAGATGTGCAGCAGCTCTTTTATCTCCCATACTAACAGGTTTGCATTATACAGAGCCACTTCATCCAACAGAGTTCAGCCTTATCCTTTAGAATGAAAGTGCTGCATTTAATCAGCAAGATGGGCCCTCCAACCCCTTCTTTCTACCTACAAAACCTGGCAGAAAGGGAAGGGTAATTCAAGAATAGATGGAACAGCTGTACACAGACAATAGCTTCTTAGAGACTTAGGGTGCTTTCACATCATTATTTTACTGTATCATTTCACAATAAATTCTAAGTCCTCATTCATGGAATTTTACAGGGAATCTAAAGATGCATCCTTGGTTTGTACACCTCAAATGAACCTACACACCATCAAGAAACCCCCCAAACAAGCTGCACATTGCCTTTTGACTAGTAGCACTAACTGATATGTTGGAGCCCTCTATTTGCATGGTACACACACGGCCTTCTCCCAGACAGATGTTTCTTGGTTTTGCAATACTTTTGAGATGGTACTCAGAAAAGCATAAAAAGCCCTCCATAGTGCAACTTGTGCTGCTGCAGAAATTGTGTGTGTGCTTTGCTCTGGTAGCTGTAGGTACCCGCTGGTTAGTACCAATGGTCAGAGAAGCTTAGGTACTATTTTAAAAGATTTTCAAACATTAATGTTGTCATTGTTGTTGTTGTGTTACTACTACTAGTAATACTACAGGTTGGGTATCCTTTATCTGAATAGCTTGGGACAAAAAGTGTTCTGGATTCCAGATTTATTTATTTAGCCTTTTGGAATATTTGCATATACATAATGAAACATCTCGGAGACAGGATCCAAGTCTCAACACAAAATTCATTAATGTTTCATATATATCTTATATATATATATAGCCTGATTTTATACACAATAATTTTAATAATATTGTGCATGGAACAAAGTTTGTATTCAGAAAACCACCAGAAAGCAAAGGTGTCACTACCTCACATGAGCAATATTGGATTTTGGATTACTTCAGATTTTCCGATAAGGAACACACAACCTCAATTATTATTATTATTATTATTATTATTATTATTATTATTATTATTATTATAGCAGTAGTAGTAGCAGAAGCAGCAGCAACAGTAGCACTATAGAAA